>NW_004798184.1:18219-23423 GCF_000002075.1 Aplysia californica
GGTTAGTTTTTGTTGTTGTTGTTTTTCTTCTATTATTTTTTAAAACGTTAATGTTTTTAGGAGTAGGGGTTTTATGGTGCTCGCAACTGCATAAGGTCATATGAGCGCCAGAAGATTAGAGGTGTTACAAGAGAGTAACAAAAACATAAAAAAGAAAGGGAGAGAAAGTTAATGTTTAACTCCCTTTTGCATGCAACACAAATAGGTCGTATTTATAAGTGATGAAGAGTAGAGGTGTTACTAGAGAGGAATGTAACAAAGAGAAGGCGGAGAAGAGATTTTTAGGAGGATAGATGTTAGACTAGAGAGTAACATACAAAGAAAAGGAGTTAAGGTTTTCCGTGCCTGACTCTATATTCGGCTATTTAGTGGATTTACGCTACCGCCATTTCCTCAGCTAAACTCCGCTGCTGGGAGGGGCACCTTCCAGTAATGCGCCACCACTTTCTATACATGATCAAGATTGTAAATAATATTTGTTAACTGACTCTTTTACTCGAAATTATCTTCCAAACCCTCAAATTGGTATGAAATAACCTTCTTGCTTTGATAAATTAATGGTTTTTATTTTCACTTTCTAGGGTTAAACAGTACGATAATAATGGGTGTCTCACGAAATTGGTCTTCAGTCAGTCCGATGTTGCGCACAAACTGTGCAGTCCGCTTCAAATCTGAGAAACTGCCTTAGAGCTTTCTCTCTGCCACGTCTGTGTGCGAAGGGTGGCGTAGCGCGGGCAGTGCTGAAGGATGTGGTCGGCATCCTCTTGGTCGTGTCCACATTCGCAGATCACGGACTCTCCCACTTTTAATTTAGTGTATGTTGTTTGGGTCTGTTGTGGCCACAAAGGAGTCGAAAGATCGTGACTCGGTCTGCTCTATTTAGCATGTAGTGGGATCACGTCTGTTATCATTAGGGTGGGATCTTTTCCATCTGTTTCTTATGGCAGATTTTATTACCATTTTTTACTATTGTTCTGTGTGGGTGGTTAGCGGGTGCTCTGGTGTGGTTTGTTTCTTCTTTCCTGTCAAGCATCTATCGTCTATATCTCCCCTCCTTTTTTTGTTTGTTACTCTCTTGCAACACCTCTAATCTTCTTGCTCTCATATGACTTTATACAGTTGCGAGCGCCGTAAAACCTCTACTAAAACTAAAACTAAAACTAAATAAATTCTGAGTTGAGACCCATGATTCTCTATCATGTGACGCATGTTCTTCCCTACTACTCCAGGTAAGATCGTGTTTGGCGAGCCCACGGCTGCGGGTCTGGGCACGGACGGCTCCCACCAGTACAACAAGTGTTGGCGACACTCTGCTGGTCATGTGACCGCTCCCCCTCTCCGTGCTGACCCCTCCACACCATCCTACCTGATGGATCTATTGGCCAAGTAAGTTAAGCCACTTTCTAGTATATAGATTATAAATAAAAATGGATAAATGAATAAGTCAGTGAAAAAAATAGATAATTATAAAAATGGTGCTTATTTATTTATCTTTGATGGGAAATTTGTGAAGCATGCTGACAAAATTAGTAACTTCGCATATTTGAGCCCTATGGAAATAGATACATCACGCTTATAGGTGAAGTTTTTACAATGTGCAAGTATAAAATATTATAAAGCATAAAAAATATGGCATCGATAGAGAATCTACACATTTGACCCTAGTGCCAATTCAATATTTGGCTAATATCTCCTTTTGTGGATTGCGAGAGGTAACTCATTTTTTCAGCATGGTTCACATTTAGTCTTTAGCAGCATATGTATGAACATGAATACATACATTCTTTAGTTTATCAATGTTATATATTACACAATATCTCACTAACACTACACCAGCGTCTGTATTCTAGCAGTTAGACGCTTCGCTTTCGCATGCAGGAGACCTGAGTTTCATCCCCGAAAGGGTAGAATATTTATTGAGTATCTCAGTCTTTCCGCTGGGATGTTGTATCTTATCCCTCTCTCTCAGCTTGGGTTGGCACTGACAATCAGGATCAGAAGTCCGCCTCTTAAATTTTCCAACTTGTGTCTATGTGGGTGTGTGTGTGTGTGTGTGTATGTGTGTGTGTTTGTAAAAAGGTACGTGAATACCTACATGTGACATGCCACTTATTATTAACCCTATCCGTACGTCGTGTTTTACTATCGTATGCATACGACGTGGGGAACTCTGTGCCACCACTTTCCAAGGAGGAATTTTACTCGTTTGTCCGATCCGTACGCTTTGCCTAGCAGTCTGTCAAAATGATTTTTTGAGAAATACTGAAATTTCAAAGAGATCTTCGTACTAGAAATATTCTAAAATGTGAAGAATACAACCCTGGAAGTACAAAATTACCCCAGGTCATACGGATAGGGTTAAAAGATTCCACTTGTGTCCATGTGTGTGTGTGTGTGTGTGTGTGTGTGTGTGTGTGTGTAATAAAAGATGCCTACATGTGACATGCCACTTATTAACGAAGCCTTAATCGGTACTGTATATTTCTGTTCCCCCCGGAGGCAGTGCTACTGACTGAAGTGTCTTTAAGCCATTCCCAAAGGGGGGGACATTAACATGTTCTTATTCACCGTAGAATTGTAAATGGGCCGATTCATCAATGTCATGCTCATAACTGCCTGAACTGCAACCGGGAACTGCTGCTTTTTCTTTCCTGATCCTTGTTGTTATTGTTGTTGTTGTTATCGATCCAGCAACAGCTGGGCTCTCGCCCTTCTGTCCAATGCCATGTAGTGATAAGTGCAGGTCTGCTGCAGTTGCTGTAATGTTCCATAGAGTGTGTTGTCAATGTTAGGTCTCGGAGGGAGAAGGGTACCCTGATCCTTACTATCGTCATTTTCCTCTACTTCTTTTGTATGTTTGTCACACTCTTGTGGCCCGCGATCTCCGGGGGGCCTTGATAGTCGAAGCAGACTTTGTGCTGTTGAAGCTAGAGAGGTGAGCAGAGTAAGTCTGATTCCCTGTAAGGACTTCTCTGTTGACATCCACCCCTTGGCGCTCAAATGACCTTGTGCAGTTGCGAGCGCCGTAAAAACTCTACTAAAACTAACTGTAACTGTTCCTCTCCCCAGCAACGACCTTCAGGTGACCGGCACGGACAACTGCACGTTCAACGCTGACCAGAAGGCTCTGGGCAAGGACGACTTCCGCTGGATTCCCACAGGGGTCAATGGCGTTGAAGACCGCATGTCCATCATCTGGGAGAAGGGAGTGGTCAGTAGACAAAAATCAATTGGTTTTTTGTTGGGGGGGGGGTTGTTGCTTTACTTTCCTTTTCCTTTTACTTGTCCGTCCGATCCAGCAGCCATTTGAGTTCTAGCCCGTTTGGCCTGTGGATATGGAAAAGAATTTACAGGTTTTTATCAGCTGTGTTTTGTTTTTTGGCGTTTTGTTGTTGTTGTTTTTGTTGTTGTTGCAAAAATATGATTGGCAAACAATAAGAATGTGTCACAACTCACAACATGATACGATGCAGATGCTTGTCAATTTTTGGGACGTATGAAGTCTTTGACATAATCTTAATAGAACCTGTTAATTTGCTGTAGTTTTGATGAAAAATGTGTCTGTGTATCTTGAATAGAGGTGGAGATATTTACAATTGGATGAGGTGTGGTTGTTTAGTGTCGAGATAAAATTTGCGAGAAAATGGTTGCCAAAATCTAGTGACTTGAGTGTCCTTGGAAATGGCAAATTTACTATATATTTTTTTCCTTTTAACAACATTTTTCAGTGAAATCCATGCAGAAATCTATTTTTTAAAAGGACCAAAAAAAGGGAGTGGGCTGGGTGCATAAAGGGAAAAGAAGAACTTTGAATTCTTTTACAAAACTGTGGCGTGGGTTTTGGGGTTATTTTTTAAAACTTAATTTTAGTAAATTATCTAAGTCTATGATGTGAAGTTAACAAAACCCTGTTAACACCTGGAAGATTAAAAGTCAAAATAAGCAAGAAATGATTATGAATTTCTCAACACATGAAGCACAGTATTTAACAGTTGATTCAATTTTCACTTTGAAAGAACTTTGAATGCTCAGTATTCGTTTCTTTGTCAATTCATTCATTTTTCTCATTTGCTTTGTCTCTTTCAGCACGCTGGAAAAATGGATCCATGCAGATATGTAGCTGTGACCAGTACAACTGCTGCCAAAATCTTTAACCTTTACCCTAAAAAGGTGAGCTAATAACATTTTTAACTTACTTTCAGCAGGTGTCATTTTCATTTTTCTTTGTGGGATTTATTGGGTGGCGAATAAATGCTCAGCACTTCTTCACATGAAGTTAGTAACCTCGATTTCCCCAGGTCAGTTGTTCATATAATTTGTGGAGCGTGCATACAAAATGAGATACGTCTAGGGATTCAAGCCTTTAATGGAAAAAGATATTCACGTTTATAGGTGAAGTTTTTACAACTTATTCGTATGAAATAATAAAATAGTTAAAGAAAATGGCTTTTATAAAAATTTTACAAATTTGACCCGTGTGTCTATTTTTAGCCAATGTCTCCATTTGTGGATTGCAAGAAGTTACTCATTTTGTCAGCACGCCTCACATTTATTAATAAAAAGCGAAGAATACTACCAGTACATTTATTGATCCCCTGTGCTTCTCTCAACTCAAACCCTCTGTAATCAAGACTTTCTTCATCATGCGCAAAACCTGTTCTTATGGGGATGTGCTTCTCTTTACTCAAACAGTTGGTGGATGCTCTGCTGTGGTTTGCTCCTTCTTTCCTACCAAATATCTATCACCTTTATCTCTCTTCCGTGAGTGGTTGGCAGGTGCTCTGGTGTGGTTTACTTCTTCTTTCCTCTCAAACATCTATCGTCCTTATCCCCCCTTCTTCTTTTTTTTATGTTTGTTACTCTCATGTAACAGCTCTAATCTTCTGGCGCTCATATGACAGTATGCAGTTGCGAGCGTCGTAAAACCTCTACTAAAACTAAAAAACTTATCTCTACTCCTTTTTATGTGTCTGTTACTCTCTTAAACACCTCTAAGCTTCAGCACTTGCATGACCTGATTGTGTCATGGTGCAAGATGAGACTTTGCTCGAACAAAGAAATCTTCATGTCTTGTGGCCACTCTTCATTGGAGGCTATGGTGAGGTTGTTAGGCTCCTCCGGTTTCATGAAGGAGACATGAGTTAAGGTTTTCATGTGAGAAAATTTTTCTGTCTGTCTGTCTGTCTGTCTGTCTGTCTGTCTGT
>NW_004798184.1:23523-25708 GCF_000002075.1 Aplysia californica
ACAAATTCATGTTGTGTTCCAGAAAGCGTTGACATAATGCTCCAACTGAACCCTCCTCACCTTTTCACAATATGTCTGTCTGTTTGTTTGTCAGTTTGCCTACTTGTCGGTCTCTATGTCTCTGTCACTCTCTTCTCTCGTAAACTCCCCCTTCTCTCTCTCTCTCTCTCTCTCTCTCTCTCTCTCTCTCTCTCTCTGTGTGTGTGTGTGTACAAAATGATTACAATCCACACACTCTCACACTTTCTCTCTCTGTGTCCCAGGGCCGTATCGCCGTGGGCTCCGACGCTGACATCGTCATCTGGAATGGAGATCAGGAGCGCATCATCAGTGCCAAGACACACCACCAGGCGGTTGACTTCAACGTGTTCGAGGGCATGTCGTGTCACGGGGTGCCTGAGTATGTCATCACCAATGGCAGCATCGTTATGGACGAAGGCCAGGTGTGTATGTGTGTGTGTGTAGTGGCTGACACGGGGTTGTGGGTGCTGAGTAGAGGCTATGGGGGGGGCTGAGGATGTTTCTACTGAGTTGTATTAATGATAAGATCTTATGTGCAGATAACCCAATGAGCCTGGGATAGCCCTGATGATGGGCATGGTCAGAACAGCTCACCTACTTCTAAAGAATCTAATTTGTGTCAATGAGAGTGTAAAATATTTTTAACAGTCAGTTACTTCACTTGATGTTGTGAGCTGATTTAACGTTCTTTTTTCTTTCAAGTGGCGAGTTTTAGATATAATTTTGTTTTGTCATTATCAGAAAAGAAGTGGACTTTGCCCATTTTTTGAGCCAAGAATAATTCTTTCTGGGTTGTGTTTTTAGGTCCTCTGGGGTATTACTTTCTTTTTACGTAACCAACAAAAACGGGCACCAAAATCAGGACGGGGGGGGGGGTCTTCTGTGGTAATGATAGTTGTAAAGCATCCCAAACGTGCTGTAGGGCGTGGGTATGTACAATATGAATGCAATAAACCTATTATTTTTATTATACTTTTCGTTTCTTATTTGTTTCTGTTATATCTAATCAATTGGAAATACATGTCACAAATTGTTAATAACTCTTGTTTTAAGTTAAGAATTGAATTCAGCTTGATATATCTATCTCTTTGAGAGTTGTGTCTATGATGGGATCTGATGTGTAGATAGTAAAGGCTGTGTGTTACATCAGGCCTTTATGTGTAGATAGCAGGCCTATTGGCCGTGTTACATTCAAAACACTTGACCTTCCATATGTTAACCTCACTCGTGGTCAACAGCTGAAGGTCACCCAGGGTCTGGGAAGGTTCGTCTCCACACCGCCCAACGCCCAGTTCGTCTTCAGCCGAGTCACCAGCAAGGCCAAGGTAAGTCCTGCTGCAAATTTTGTCATCTTACGACGATTAACGATGAAGTCCCAAAAAATCTTACTCTGTAGCAAAAATCAGACATTGGCTCCTACAGTATGTCCCTTGACCTTTTCTAAGATGTTTTTCTATTGTTGGGTACAGTTATAATCTAATTCTTTAACTCTTTGTATGACACACACGGAATATACCTCTATCTTTCTAACTCCATATTATTTTGTGTACATAAATCTTGGTACAGAAAGGGTTAATTAGAGGGGGAGGGGGGGGGGGGGGGAAAGAAAGTTTTGGGACTTCAAGATTATCTTTATAATTCATTCTGTAGTAATATTTAGCTGTATGTGAAAGAAGCCGCTTAAACTCTCATATATAATTTTATGTACCAGTAATGTTTGTCCAGAAAGTTGCCATGTTCTGAGTTGGTGGTGAGGAAGGGAGTGAGTGAGTGAAGGGGTGAGAGGAGTAGAGAAGGTGTGGTACTCAGAGAAGGGGGGGAGAGGGGAGAGAAAGAGAGAGAGAGAGTGTTATGCATCAACAGACAAACTTTTGGTCCATTAACTAATTTAAAAATATGAGTGGGTCAATTGACGTACTTTTCACCCCATAACTATTTAGAAATATAAATGGGTCTGTTAACATACTCCTCCACCCGGGTGCTGATGTGTCTTGCTTTCTTCTCTACTGTCCTATGATAGTTCTAGTTCTTGTATGGCTGAGAAAGTTTTTCCTTTTGTTCTTTAACTGGTTTTCTTGTTTAAAAAAAATGTTTTTCTTGTCTGTGTGGGGTTCTTCTTCTTCTTCTTCTTCTTCTTCTTCTTCTTCTTCTTCTTCTTCTTCTT
>NW_004798184.1:25808-29252 GCF_000002075.1 Aplysia californica
CTTCTTCTTCTGCTTCTTCTCATTATTATAGCTTTTTCTTCTTCTCATTATTATTTTATTTTCCCCGCTCCAGGCGTCTCAGCCCCAGAGGATCGAGCGCGACCCGTACACCGGCCCCGTAGTGGAGATCAAAGCGGAGGATGCGGCTGCCATGGCCAGCAGGCGACCAGATAACCCCATCTTCCCAGAACAGTCGGCTGAGTTCCACAACCGTCCTACGCGCGGCGGGGTCCGCAACATGCAGGATTCCTCCTTCTCTCTCAGTGGTCAGTTGCTGGGGCTCTCTTTTCCCGGTTCTGTTTCTCCGTTTGTTGAGTTAGAAGAAGGAAATATTGGCTTAATTAAGATGAGCAAATTTGATGGAAATTTCAATTAGAAACGCGGCTTGCTAATCTAAGTGAAGTATCATTAAAAATAAGACTAGTTGATCAAATTATCATTGAAAACAAATTATGCTGCTTTGAAGTATGATTCAAAATATGACTTGTTAATCTAAGTGAACAGTGAAATATCATTTTTTTAAATCAAGACTAGTTAATCAAAATATCATTCAAAACAAAATTATGCTACTTACGTTGAAGTATAATTCAGAACAAGACGCAGTTATTTGATCAAAATGTCAAGGGAAAAAAAGATGGGCTAATTAGATCAAAATATCATTCAAAACAAGACACACTAATTTGATACAAATATTAAAAACAAGACATACTAATTTGATCGAAACGTTGTGTGAAACAGGACGTACTAATTAGATAAAAATATCGTCCAAAAGGAAATATAGTACTTAATTTCTATCTTTCTTGGTCCTTTGTTCTCCACAGGTGCTCAGTTTGATGAACACAAGACCAAGAGGCCTGGAACCAAGGTGTCGAATCCCCCAGGAGGAAAGTCCACAGGATTCTGGTAGTCGTCGCGTCCCTTTTCCTTTCCCCCACCCCCTGTCTAGGATCTCGGCCATTGTTACTTTTGTGCAGGGTGCCGGCATAATTTTTTAAAAGAATAAATTTATTAAGTAATCAATTTTCTGTCACTGCTTCTGTGCGCGCTTTCTGTTGCCAAGGTGTGGATTATTTGACTGACTGAGTGTGTGTGTGTGTGTACAGTGGCCCGGGAGAAAGAGGAAGGGAGTTGTTGTTGGTTATGTTGTTAATGTCTTTGGTGTAAACGTGGAAAAAGATTAAACTTTTTTTTTTTAGTCAACTGTTGTTTGATTGGCCACTCCGGTAGTACTTTAGGTATGAAAGGTAGAGCATTAAGTATAAAGAATGTTAGTTTTATTGTTTCCTGAATGTTTTCAGGCTCCTAGGAATATGCTCGGGATGCGTGTACGAAGGAGTACATTGGTTGACAGACTTTTGGCCATGCCTGTTTCTCAGTATGGATGAATGGTCATAGTAACTGTGTTTGGTTTTTAAAAATACACTCCCTATACATATGTATATGTGAACTCGGAAAATTTTGTCAAACCGAAGAGATTTGCTTAGCAACTGTTTTAAAAAAGGTACCATTGTCTCACGATGAATGTGGTATTTGGGCTATGTGTGGTACTGATAAGTGAAGTGAAGTGAAGTGAGCTTGACTACGTGTGTGTTGTAAGAGAGATCATTCTCTTTACTGGCCGCTTGAAAGTCTTAGGTCATAGATTTGTTCTTTTGTAAATACTGCTTCATGCTTTGTCAAGAACTGAATGTGCTGAATGGAACAATTGTTATGCATAGTATAATATCCTTTTAGTGTACTATAATACGTGTATTTAGTTTTACTATAGCGTTTTTGATGTTCAGACTTCAGGATAGCAGAAAATCCATGTAATACGTGCTACTAAAATCATTCAAAATGAATGTTTGAAAAAAAATGTTTGATGTTCGCGACTACAGACGGACAACTTCTTCTGCTGCCTTCCCCTCAGTATGTGGTGCACTATGTGCATGATTATGTTCCCAAGTGAAGTGGAAATGACTTGCAAGCTAGTCACACTAGATTGTCACTTCAGGACAGGTACCTATCTTAATTTTACTTGACAGTTTTAATTTGAGTACGTTAATCCTTAATGAATGCGGCTTGTTCTCCACACATGTTCAGCTACATGTTGTGTGGTCCATTATTCTGGAAAAGTTCTGTTAACTTTCTTTTATTTCCTGAAGACATCTTTTTTTTTTTATATGATTTTTCATTTCACAATATGTGCTGAAGTGGAATTTTTAGCTGTCCTCATTACAAGATCAGCTTTTTTCTAAAGTAGCAATAAAAATTGAATCATCCCCCCCCCCCCCTTTCTTTTCTTTCATCTCCCCTTTCCTCAATGATTTTTTTAGCCACTATTTGCAGTGGTTATTTTGACTGCCATCTTGTGGTATCTGTTTGACTGACCTCTGTAGTGAGAGAGAATGACAAGTGCAGCTAGGCAAATCTCAGATCTGTGTGTTTAGCCCATCATTTTCATTTTTTCATTCACATTGATGATGATAGTGTGAGCAGCATTTATCATCCCTGAAATGGAACTATCCAAATCTTTGTTTCATTTTAATTTTTACTTTGTCTACTCTGTCAAGGTCACGACTTCACTGCCAAGAACGCTAGTAATAAGTGTAGAAATTTGTTGTAGTCATTTTTCCTCATCATAGTTCACTCCCCCCCCCCCCCCCCCCCTTTTTTTTTTGGTCATCTTTGCAGCAAAGTACGTACGCAGCCAAGCATTTTTATTCTCTATCTCGCCTCCCCTCCCTCCTTCCCTCCCCACTCTGCATTTGAAGATCAAATTGACGTTTTAAAAAATGTATCATAGTCGATAGTCACTTTCTACGTCTCCATCTGTGTATACTACTGTACCTTTGGTCACACATTCTTGAGGTCCCATACCTGTCATTGGTTATATTCATAGCAGCAGGCTATTTAAAGTTATCACTTTGAGTGAGGGGGCTCTGCACTGCGTTTGTACATAGCTGTAGACTTGGTTTAGGGTCATCTATGCACCGGCATTCTTTAGTTCTTTTGGGGTTGTTTTTTGTTTTTGTTTTGTTTTTCTCTGCTTCCTGCCTGCCACCTGTGGTATTTGTGGTAACGTTTGATTGTAATTTGTATCCGCCTCCCCCCCGTACATTTTCCGCAAGTTAGAAGAAATACGGTACACAGATTTGTGGCTTTTATCGTCATCGCGCCCCGCCCGCCTTTTTTCCCAGAGGAATAGCTTTGTTCTGGTGAGATAGATCCACTAGTCAGTAAGCTTCACGCTGGTTATGCTTTGCTTTCCGTGTATGCCATTGGAGCCTCTCTCTCTCGCTCTCTCTCTCGCTCTCTCTCTCTTTGCGTCTTTTTCCTCCTCTTCAAATCACGGCTGGCTCTAAGAAGATCCAGTCTCGGTGATGTGTTCTTACTCAGCTGTTTCTCTCAGGCAGAAGTTGGAGATGGATGTTGCTCCGTGATGACTTGTTGTCGCAGTTCGCC
>NW_004798184.1:29352-39888 GCF_000002075.1 Aplysia californica
CCCCCCTCCCCCAACTGTCCTCACCACCACCACTAGGCACATTTTCAGTGACATCTCTTGGGGAATTTTTATCGTAATCAAATGTGTAAACATGGCGGGGCTGTGAGATATTGATTTTGTGCCCAAAGAATCAATCTAGGCCCTGTGGTAACTGTCTCTCTATCCATTTGGGTAGGGATTTTAGGCCTTTATTTGAATTGAATCTTCAATTTTATCCTTATCCCTAGCATCAAAAACACGAACAAATCTGTCTTGGTATTTTATAATATGTGAAATTTAAACACATAGTTTATTCTACTGAAATTTTCGAATAAATATTAAATGAGACTTTTAATATTAAAAGATATTTGAGAAGTTGTATTTCAATCTTACATATATTTGATTGAAAGTCGGACAAGTTTATATATCATTGTGGGTCTTATTTTTTAATTCAGGAGTGTTATGTCTTTGGTGGGATTGAATTAATTTTTAGGAACAGTCTGTCACAGGCTCTCTTCCCTCCCCCCTCCCACCCCCATGAGTTATTCAGGAACACTTTTTGCTGTTTCGATATCTTATCTATCCTCAAATTTGTCCTCCTTTCATAAAAGGTTCAACATACAAGTTTACAGGAATCTGATTCTGGTTTGTTTTTTTAAAACTTTTGGCAACATTTTTACCGATGGACTTATTGGTCTGAGTTTTCTTATCTTTCAAACATTGTTTCATATGCCCGACAAGATCCCTCGACGTACATGTAATCCGTACATGTAATATGCCCTAAAAATATCCCTTGACGTACATGTAATCCGACGTACGTACCCTACCTGGACTTGTGACACGACAACCTCCTTTTTCTTCTCCGTATCTTGATCTGTGGTGAATTTTTACCGTTTTATTATTCCCTTTTTGAATAACAATGGATATGATTACATACCACTTTAGTCAATGTCGTAATTTATGGCATGTTTATTTGCTATTTAATACTGTGAACATGAAAGAAATCTTCCTCAAAGTTTTTGTCAACTTTCACAAGTGCTGAAAAGAGGGGTTCGGGGTTGTTTTTTTCTTAGAAACTGTCAACCAACCAGACTACTGGAAATGATCAGACCCTGGGATGATTTCATTTTTGGTTTGAAAAATAAGAAGAAAAACTGACTTCGAATCAAAGTTTGATTGATGTGAGAAGGGAATTGATTAAAAATTTGGCCGCTACCACTCCACAGATCCTGGCTGAGCGTAATGTAGATTTACATTAACTGTGGTATGTTTAATTTATGAATTGAGGTGGTATGAGATTTTTTAGTATTCTGTTGTAGGTACTAATCAATCATTTTAATTGCATTTATTGGCGAACGTAATTTTGAAGCCAATAACTGCTGGGAAGACGGTGCGGATTACTAATGTCTCGGTCCACAGTGTCGTTTCCTATAGTTTATACATGAATCTAAGATGACTTCATACCTTCTTCTAAAACTGGAAGAGTGTAGACACTTTTAGACCTCTAGAGATGAGATGAACAGTTTTCTATCGTCAACAGTGCAAGATAAGAAGAAGTAATGTTTTATTTTATAGAAGCTGTTAACACTTGTGACTGTTACCACCACTTTGGAAAGATTTCTCCTCCATAATAAATAATATGTTTTCTAGTTGTGAAGCTGTCATTTTTTCGTCGCATGTCGTGTAACAGCGCGAGGTCGAATCTACCTCCTCTTGTTTCCGTTTTCCTCCTCCTATGTACAAACCAAAGATTCCCAGCTGCTTTTTGTTCCAGTCTACTATAATATATGTAAGCCTGCCATTGATTGTAGGAGGGTTATTTTTACGCTGCAAAATTGTTGTTGCTACCAGAAATATACCACTGGATGTTGTAACGGAATTACATTTGACTGCAGGCAGGACTAAGTGCTGAGCACTGGTCTAGTTGGTGCATACAATGTTTTCACTGGAATTTTTTGCTCGTTTTCATGAACTTTTGCATGTTTTAGGTCGAAATTAATTGTGAAACTCTCCAGTGGTTTTTGAAATAGTCTGTTCTCGATTGTTCTTGTAAACTGCTGGTATTTTTTGTCAAAGGAGTCGTCAATGTGTGAAGATATAGATGTCGCTTCCAACTTTACAACCTTGTGTGTGTGTGTTCTTGATTCTTCCTTTTTAAAAAAATTTTGTTTTGCTTTGTGTTTGTGGTACAGTACTGTGAAGTGAGGCTGATGCCGTTTATGTTGTGTGGGTGGTTGGCGGGTGCTCTGATGTGGTTTACCCCTTCTTTCCTATCAAACATCTGTTGTCCTCATCTCATTTTTTTCTTTGTACTTTACTCTCTAGTAACACCTATAGTCTGTCACATTTGTATGGGTATGACCTGTTTGGGTCACTAGTGCCATAAAACTCTTACGAAAACTAAAACTAAAGAGACTCTCATTTCAAATTACAGGTATCTATGGTGTAATGGTTGGGTTTTTAACCATCACACATACTGAAATTGTGATTTCGATTTATCGGTCAGGGTCATTGATTGAGTATCTCCCATCCATCTGCTTGGACATTGTATCCCTCTCAATCTCAACCCCGGTTGATCCTGACAGGTAGGGTCAAAGCAGCCTGCTTCCTAATGGGCCCTTTACATGTACAGTACAGTTCATTGATCGACGAACTGTAGGATATCGAAAGAATGGCGGGGATCCCGTCTACTTCCCGTTAAAACTGAGCGTGGAAACGAACAATCCTCTCGATATCGAAGGGTTCTCAGTCCTGCCTTCAGATATGTGGCGAACGAACTGAAGGGGGCGACTTGTTTGATGTTCCCCAATTCGGAGTTGAAAATGCCTTCCAAAATTTTCCAAAATATTGGCCAAATTAAAAAAATAATGAGATTTTCGTAATCTGCAAACCAAAATTAGTTTTAAAAACACACGTGGAACGCAATTCAGTACGGGATTAACCAAGTAAATTTTTTTTTTTGTGTGACTGACACTCTAAGGATAAAAAAAACTGTCTAAACGGAACTTCTCTCGTCGACAATCTGGCAGTTTAACGATGACCCAGATCTAGCATCTGTTAGTTAAACTGTTAGTTTGTCAATGAATAAACTGCACCTCAAAAGGGGCCTTAAATGATCCAATGTGTGTCAGCGTGGGCGTCAAACATCCACAATTACAATGACTTTTTCCGAGGTGTTGATCTCTCCCCTTAAGAAAAAAGAACTAACGATAGTATAACACAGATAGCTCAAATTCTTATATCTATATATGTACATATTATTGTCAAATACTACTACTACTACTGTACATAAAAGGGGGAAAATGTTTTGTTTTCTTTAATGTACGGATAGGTTGGGGGGGGGGGGGGGTTCGCCCCATCAACACAATTTATGTCATCATATAGATCTAGGAGGCGGGTTTCTGACCGTGCCTGTTACTTTTAGGGACAAGCCGGACTGAGAAGGATACAAGTCCCCCAAAATGGTGAAATGGTATGGGTTTAAAACCACAATCAACACTACATGTATTAGGTTATATAATGGGCGGGCCCTCCTAGTTTAACGTCCGTCTCCTAAAGGACCAAGCCAAGTGGGAAGTTCATGTAAAGTGCGTTTCCCAAGTTCACAACGTCGGAAAGACACCGACAAATCCCAGCTGGAAGGTTGGGATACCCCATGAAAATTTTCTCCCCATTGGGTAATCGAACACAGGTCTCCTCCGCATGACAACAGAGGGCCTATCACTAACCGCTACACTACAGGCGCTAAAGTGGCAGAAGAAGCAGTGAAAATCTCTCACTGTTGCACGGGCAGCTTTGCACCTTTGGGGCCAGTCTCCAGTAGTTGCAATAATATTATGCCTCTTTCAACACAATTTAGACTTATTTCGGGGTGGGTGGCTGGTGAGAGCTCTGGTGTGGTTTGCTCCTTCTTTCCTATAAAACATCTACAGTTCTTATCTCTCCTTCATTTTTTTGGGTTTGTTACTCTCTTGCAACATCTCTAATCCTCGGCGCTTATATTATCTAATTTATGTTGCAAGTGCCTTAAAACTCTTATTAATCTGAAAAATAAACATTTTTGGACGCAGAAGTAAAAATCTAGTATAATCCATACCCTATGGGACTCAACCCTGAGGGTAAAGGAGAATGGTAGTATGACTTCCCTGAGGAGACCGCAACAGTAGGGATTCGAACTGAGGTCGTCTCCACCACAGTTCAGCAACATGTCAACTTAGCTAACAACAGTGAGCTCAGAGTCAAAAGTCCAATGTGTGGAGACCTCCGACTGTCTCGTCATTGTCAAACCTTCAAGCCCAAGGATGGTTGGCAGGTGCCCTGGTGTGGTTTGTTCCTTTTTCCCTATCAAATACGAATATATATATATATATATATATAATGTATCTGTCGTCTAAGACTAAATGTTTGTTTTAGTCGAGGTTTTACGGCACTCGCAACTGCATAAGGTCATGTGAGCGCCACGAGACTAAATCTCTCCCCTTTCTTTTTTGTTTTAATGTTACTCTCATGTAACATCTCTAATCTTCGGCACTTACTTAAATGTCCTAATCATGTTGCAAGTGCTGTAAATAAAACTGTGGGGGCTCTCATGGCCTAGAGATTAAGGTGTTCTCCTCTCATTCAAAGGTCCCAGGCTCGAATCCGGGTAGCAACGGAAAAATGTTCTACTCTAAAATTGTCTCCTTTCACCTTCTTTCCTTCTCTCTTGCAATATTATGTCGTCTGCTTTTGTCTCCACTTTCCTCCCCCCCCCCTCACCTCCTTTGCTCCATCCACTGGGCTCCTGACTCTTTCTGCAGCCTTTCTACTGCTACTCCTTAGCTCCTTCTTACTGCTGTCTTTCAGCCACGCCCCTTATCCTCTGATAGGAAAGATCTACACCTAGCCTTTTTGGACAAGGGCGAAAAATCTCGGAGGTCCCGTGTGCAGGTTGCGCACGCTAAAGATCCCTTGGTGGTCCAAAATCGATAAGTGAGGCTTCGGCCGCCACCTGTGCAAAATTCCAACATTTCCTACCAATTGAAAATGTTTGGGGGGTGTGGTGTCCCGCGCGCTCATATGACCTTATGCAGCTGCGAGCGCAGTGAAACACACAAAAGAAAATAATAATAAAATAATTAAATATAGAAATATAAATTAAATTAAATAAAACTCTATCCAAAATATGTCATTACCAAGCTCATTGGTCGAATGAAGTGTCAGACTTGAAACAACTACGTTTACACAAAAAATATGCATTACATGTACATGTATTTGACTTAGATTCGAACCCGCTCTAACAGCCACCTGTCCAAGACAACCACCTATTGAAAAGAAACGCCTCTACCCCCCCCCCCCCCCCCCCCACCCTGGTTATTTTTCTTTTTGTGACAGTTATTTGTGACATTGTCCAAGACGTCCACCAGTCTTAGACAACCACTTTTCTACTCGGCAACGGGCGGCAATCTTGGACAATTTCCAATGTGTACGGGTATATTGGTAACGAGGATGAACTGCTGGCGTCTGTGATGTAGTGGTTAAGGTTAAGGGTACCGCGCTGTCGCTGGCAGAATACCCGAGTTCAATTTCTAAGTGGGGATAAATCATAAATTTTTATTGGGTACCGGTACCCCAGTTTTTCTCTGTAGTCCTTAAGTATTATAGTTTAAATAGAGGGGCGTTAAACTACCGTTATAGTTATAATAGGCCTACATGTGCAGGAATATTGTGTACTAAGCTTACGTGATATACGTGAAATCATTCAAGGAGCGTTGAAATCTGGCCGGTGTCTGGATCGTACTCGTGAAAGGCATTTCGCCATCCACACAATTTAAATAAAAGGAGGCTGTTTTTCACCTTGCCTGTCAGGGTAGCCTACAGCCTGAGAGTGAGAGGGGTAGGCCAGTAATACTCGTACAGTAGCATATTTTTATAATCACTTCAAAGTAAATTTCTGTGAAGCAGGATTCTCTGTATGCCTAATGTATATATATATTATTGATCTTTCCGGTGGGATATGTTGTATCTCTCTCAGCCTGAGTTGGCCTTGAAAGGCAGGGTCGGAAGCCCATCTCCTGAATCTAATAAATAATAAATAATATTATTGTGTCGATAGCGGCATAAAACGCCCATATCGTAATTTTTTTTTAAAAGAGGTTGGTTCAGAATTAATTAAACGCGCTCTGGAAGGTTTCATGTATGTCACGTGGTATTATAACAGTTTAACGACCTTAATAACTGCATACTTTTATCACTTCAAAGTAGTTTAGTGAGGCGGTGTTCTCTGTATTCTAACTAGCCTAGTAACTGGCGTCTGTGGTGTATGGGCAGGCGCTCCGCTCTCGCACAAGGCCTATAGATCTCTCTCTCTCTCTCTCTCTCTCTCTCTCTCTCTCTCTCTCTCTCTCTCTCTCTCTCTCTCTCTCTCTCTCTCTCTCTCTCTCTCTCTCTCTCTCTCTGAGAGAATCCCACATGGGAAAACCGTTCGAGTTCGGTTCCTGAGCGGGAAAATTTTTATCGAGTACATGTACATGTATTGATCTTTCTGATGGGATGTTATATATATATATATATATATATATATATATATATATATATATATATATATATATCTCGCCTTCAATATGATCCAAATCGTGTCGATTTCGGACAAAAGGGGGGGGGTGAGGCATAAAAACACCATTCATTTTTTGTAGAAACCCCAATGAGAATAGATCAAACAAAGGAGAAACAACTGGTACATAGGTAGTAATTAAAGTAATCTAAGCAATTAAAAGAAAAACCTTTCCCATTCGTTAATCATTATTTGGTAGCCTTCAGTAACAGGGGGTGAACTTCAACATCACTTGCAGCGGGTCGGCTACAATTTAAAATGGACAAAGATTCTCTATCTTTGATACCATATCATTCCCGGTGGTCTTCTTCTATTATAGCCCTGTGGCCCACTAATCCCCCCCCCCCCGCCCCCCCCTCTCTCTCTTTCTCTCTCTCTCGCTCTCTCTCTCTCTTAAACAGTTATCATTCTCTTTCCATTTCTTTTAATTTATGCGACAATGACATCGCCCCCCCCCCCTCCCAGATCTCTCAATATATATAATTACCTCAACTTTTGTTGTTGTATATTATTAATGTACAGTATACAATAATCGTTTCTCTTTTTCTCCCACCCAGATCGCTGAGCTCTCTTTTTCTATCTAGATATCTACTTTAAAAAAAAAATTGTAATTGTAGCCTACTCCTACTCTCCAGGGTTGCAGGTGTACCATCTATGGTTGCATAATTATATCCCTCCCCCCACCCCACACACACACTCACGCACACACACATACCCTCTCCCTCTTTTCGACATTGGGATAGGATGTAGCCTACTCTCAGAAAATTACATACCGGTGGGCGAATTATTCACGGTGTTTTAAACCTGACCAGTAGCCTAACCTCCGGAGTACAACGAATGAAGCCATACTATGAAGGGCGTAGGGCCTTGTGACATCTGAACCGTTAACGCAACTAGTATAAATCTACCCAAAGACCCATTAAGCAATATCTCATTTTCGCCCTCACAAGCTCGCAGGTACGATTGGGTCATTCATTTTCCCGCGGCAAGCCCAGACCAGACACACACCACCACCAGCCGCCAGTCAGTCCCCCCGGCCCAGTTTACACACCGAGTTGTCAGCCGACCGATTCCACACACGTCTTGACTTTTCTTTCGCCGTGTGCTGTCCTCAACGAAACTCGAAGGAGCTGACCTCAAACTTTGGGGGTCGATCGCCTGTTCTTGTTTCGTTCTGTTCGTCTCTTCTTACTCAAATAACTAACCACCGCCCACTGCGACTACGAGGCTGCACTGACTGACTCGTTCGTGTTGCTAAACAAGACGGGTGTGTGTTATGTGTGTAGTGTGTTTACAAGACAGCTGTGTTTTACAACTTAAGATTAGGCTACCCCAGCAGGTGACACTACTGGGCACAAGAGGAAAAGGTGGCAGTCAACTACGACATTAATTGTCAGACACACGCACGAACATAGCACTGAACTGAACACAGATCACAGCACAGCAGCTTGTCTGCGCTAGGCCAAGCGAAAGTGTGTCCAATCGTTTCACCCAGTGGTGAGTCAAGTGTTAATATTTGAATACTACGAGGTCAGCAGAGGACAGGATCCTTCAAAATGACGGAGCAGGCAAATGGAAGGGTAAGAATAACCTTTAGTGACGACAATTATTATTAATAAGTTCTCTCTAAGCGACACATTCCTCATGCCTCTATTCTAATTGAGGTGTATCAGATCAGCCTCCTAGTTAGGCTAATTATGCTTAAGTTAGCCGAGTTTTTAGAAAGTAGAAAGGTCAGAGGTCACTCATTTTTATTTGAAATTCATACCTAGCCCACTTTTGTCAATGCTGTTAATTATTTGCACCTTATATTTTTATGCACAGATAATGATTCCGAGGTAACAAGGTAACGCCTGCAAAAGTTGTTGTTTTTTATGTCTGCTAGGGTCAGCCACCATCTTTAACCATCATAACCTTGACATTAATTATAGCCAATATATCCGTTAACTTTTCAAAAAAGCAGTAAGGTATAACCGTTGTATTCATGTTGGCCTTTGTGGTCCAACAATATCAGACTAACGCTAGGAACAGTTTATTAATTAATTCATGTGTACATGTTGCCAAAGCAACAACAACAACAAAATTTTAAAAAATAAAACAATAAAGCACCCCCCCCAAAAAAAAAACAAAAAAAAAAACAACAAACATTTAAGTAGGCTATGATGCAGATATACAATTTGTATGAGTATGAGATGAGAGATCACGCCTGTCGCTTTGTTTTTGCAAACAGGAAATTAATAAGGGAGTTTTATTAAGAACATTTTGATTTAAAAACAAATGAATAATTAACACTCTAGTAATAACAGTACATGTTTCAGGTGTTATATATGCTTCATCACTTTGAGGATTGGTGAAGTCCTGTAAATCATTTCACTGTTTGTCACCCTTTAGATAGCTCTTACTGGGGTTTGTTGTATAAAAAATTTATATAGGCTATATATATATAGGGAGGACTTCCGTAACGAGCGACCACATTATAAAATCTAGAATATATACTCAACGGCCGTCAAAATCATAATGGAAGACCAAAAGCCACTGTGATACCATAAACTAGGTCTGGCCCTGACAAAAATACGATAGTTTGCGCATTTTTAAGTCCATTTAAAATATAATAGAAATAAATAGGTGGTTGGCAGGTGCTCTAGTGTTATGGTTAATTGCTCCATTCCCATCGGACATCTACTATCCATATATTTCTCCTCCTTTTGTGTGTTTATTCCGCTCTTGTAACACATTACAGAATCTTTGGCACTTTTATGACCTAAATTTTGTTGCAGGTACCATATTATAACTCTTACTAAAAAGGGTGTTATATATGCCCAAGATGTTGTAATGAACTTTGGTTGCTGCGCTGAACAGGTTTTTATTTTTAACTTCCTGGTCATCCATGATGGGCATGAGATATTTTGAAGTGTAGATTATACTGTAGATTCAAGTGGTGCTTGTTTGGGGGGGGGGGTTCATGTACACAGGCATGCATTAGCTATGCAATTATGAAGTGTGTTAAAAAAATATGTGAACTGATAATCTCTTCTTAAATTTAAAAAAACTGCATCATATTATGTACTTGAGTTCAAACTATTTAATTTTGGACACAGATTTCAAAGGGCCTTTTTTCTTGTGGCAAAGGTGGAACCTGTTGACCTCTTATTAAGAGTTTTATGGGAAATACGTGGAGAGAAAATCTTTCTGGACGAAAAGATCCCCGTCCCAATATCCTATAATGGTTTGAAGTTGTAAACACCCATTATACCTTCCACTTTGCACCTTAACTCTAACAGGCTTTATCAAGATGACTGATGGTACATGTAAAACTGCCAACCAGTATATAAAAAACAAACCTATTTGGCATATTTTTTAACATACGAAGCTATACAGGTTCGGTTTTCTTAGTATTGCTCCTCACCGACTTGCCTCTATGCTGAAGAAAAATTATGAACTTTCAAGACTGGATTTATGAATAATATGAGAACAAAGTCTATTATATTAGTCAATTGTAGAGGGTTTCATAGCAATGCAGGGTCTACCATCTTTACTACTGTGTACGCAAAGTTTGTTTTTTGTTTTGGAAAAATTAGCACCTATATAGGCTTTATATATAATGTGTATTGAAAGCATTCTCTTAATAATAATTATTATTATAATGGTGGTAACAATTGTGGGTCGTCTGTGACATCCTTATATATATATATATATGTATTTTCTGCCTTTTCTGCCTTGATTCAGAATCGTTGTTGTCTCAGCTCAGCCTGGTTGTGGTGTGGAGGCCCACTGTGTATACAATCTATGTGGGTGGTTGGCGGGTGCTCTGGTGTGGTTTGCTTCTTCTTTCCTCTGATTCATCTATCGTCCTTTTCTCACCTTCTTCTTTTTAATATGTTTGTTACTCTCTTCTAACACTTTTAATCTTCTTCCGCTCATATGACCTTATATTATATATGCAGTTGCGAGCGCTGTTAAACCTC
>NW_004798184.1:39988-74045 GCF_000002075.1 Aplysia californica
GACAGCGAAAATGTCAAACCTAAGTGAAGAGTCCCCATTCAATTTGAACACTTCATTTTTCCCTACAATCATGTCTAGACAGAACTCAAACTCAACACATCAGGAATTGACAAATTATGTGTTTGACACATCCATGATTCGGATTCACCGATAACATAATTTTAAAAAAAGTTATCAGTCAGGGAATGACAAATATTGTACGGGCTACCTGTTTTCTGCGTGTTTGTGTTATATCTGTGCCCAACTATATTTCCTGAAAACCGTCTGTTATATTTTGTTACAAGAAAAAGTGCAAATCGTTTAGTGCAGTGTGTTGAATGGTTATGTTGAGCAGGCAAAATGTCAGTGTGGTAAGATGGAGAGCTTGTCAAGAGAAGCGCTTCCTTGTTTGTCGTGACACCGTCGTGGCATAAGATAAAGATGTCCTCAACTGTTTGCTGAGCTGAGCTCTAAAGTAAAGAGACTCCAAAATAGGATTCTGCATGGGATAGTGAAGTTGTGCTCCAAATACTTGAAACCGCCGTCAGTTTATTTGTTGCTGGCAGAAGTATGCTTCAGAGAAAACTTTGATAAAACTAAATTTTGTTTAAAAATAAAAATGAACCTGCGAAAAAAACTGTATCAGATACTTCAATTATAAAAGGGAGACTATTTTATTTTAAAATTCATCTGTTACTTAAAAGTTTAGACTATTGTTACTTTGTTCTTTGAGTTATAAAAAAAAAAAACGAAATTAGAAACTCTTGCATTCTGTGTGGATTTTTGGAGATTTGCTAAGTGCACGCTACAGTCTGAAGGATCGCTACGGTCTGAAGGAGTCGTTTGATTTATCAATGTCGTGTTCAGAGGTTTGTCTTTGCCGTTGCCACCTAAGTCAATATTTGCTTTGCACTCGCAGAGTAGTAGTCTGGACATACTGGAGAGTAATTTGGGTCTTAGCATTAGCTTTTAAACTTGACTTTGCGCTTAAGATAGGTTGCTCTTGCGGCTTAAAATGTTTCTGTCAGTTTTCGGACAAGGATTTAGTTTTTTTTAGTCATTCTGCTGGAATGCTGTATCCCACTCTGTCTGACTCAGCCCTGACATGTAGGGTTGAAGCAGTCTATCTCCTAAATGATAAAAATTGTGTCAAAGAGGCATTTTCGTAAGTTACTTTCGTTGTCCAGTTTTGCTCTTGATAGGGGAGTGGATGGTGGATGTGCATACTTTCTGATGTAGGCTTCCCTTGTTAATAGTAGGCCTATTGTAAACTTTTCATGAAAAATGTGGAGGAGGTCATTTTGCTTTATCCACTGTAAAATACCCTCTCTACGAAATTTTTTTAATGGCAAGAAAAAATTGATATTGTTGTTGCTTGATGAAGGAAATGAAGTACATTCTTGTGGTTGCTCCGGATTCCTTATTCATTGTCTGATCAGAAGAAATTTGAGTCAGTGTTAACACAATTTTACACATCCAAATTTTAGGGTGTCATTATAAAAAAAATTAAAAGGGTTATTATCTATGTGATTCAGTCAAATATTGATGGATGTGTTTATGGGAGCACTCAAATTACTTGTAATTGGATAGAAAATCACAACACAGTGCACGTATGTGTGAAAATACGATGTCAAAATGTAGCACAGGACCAGGTGTAAATCTTGCAGTTGACAAAATTGGTATAGAAGCTCTACCCCAAAAATACCTCTTGAAGTGGCGAACTGCTGAAATGTGGTACCAAAAACACCACTAAATGGCGATCCAGAATCAAAAGAGTTAAACATCTTTTTGAATTAATAATGAGTGTGAGGGTTTAATAAGGAGGGTGCTCTAATAGGATCTACTTCTTAATTAACTGCTCCTCTTTTGCTTTTGACACAGAATGACTGTAGGTGGTTTAAGGTGCCACTGGTAGGTCCTACTTCTTTACTCTCCCTCTGTTATTTCTGGCTATTAAGCAAGTCTTGCTTTTTCCAGCCACAAAGTAAATTATTTTGCTGACGATTTTTCTCTAGTTTAGTTTTAGTAGAGGTTTTACGGCGCTCACAACTGCATGAGGTCATATGAGCGCCAGAAGATTAAAGGTGTTACAAGAGAGTAACAAAAAAAAAAAAAGAAGAAGGGGAGGTAAGGGTGATAGATGTTCGATAGGAAAGAAGGGAACAAACTACACCAGAGCACCCGCCACCCACCCACGATTTATCTCTCTGCTCAAACAAACAAACAAACGAAAATGCCTGCTATTATGGTCTTGTCAATCGAAGTAATCTAAGCGCATTTTCCTTTGACCCTTGAATGGAGTGTGGCAGTCTAACCCAGCCCAATGATAACATGTTTGTTTCACGAAGGTAGATAAGGATAAGACTGTTCTCACCGGTTCGTGGAGACTTTGCTTTACAGCACGAGGAAATGTGGAGGAGCTGGGGGCTTATCGTGTGGAAGTCTGGTTTAAAAGGTTCTCTGGACTAGCTTTCTCTGCTGTTAATGTTAGTTGTAGAATGTGCAGGTGGGCTGTTATGTTACTGAGTGCAGACAATACGGGGTAGGTGATTGGCGGGTGCTCTGGTGTGGTTTGGCTCCTTCTTTCCTATCAAATATCTATTGTCCTGATATCTTCTTTTTTTTGTGTTTGTTACTCTCTTGTAACACCTCTAAGGGCTTGTGCCCTTACGTCGCCTCGAGTGGGGTCCTTGCCGTTCTAAAGTCAATCAAGTAAGATTATAAAGAAACTGTCTCCTATAAATACATGATGCGACGTGACGTCTAGTCGCACGCTACTGTCGCCTTTTATAGGTCCATGTAGCGATCGAGGGTTTCGTGGCACACGACAGACCAGGGGTGTGACAGATATATTTAGAGCATCACCATTGGTCAAAATACCTGGTCAAGGAGTGCCTGTCGACATGCCATGTGTGGTGTGGTGTAGTGTGTGTGTATGTGTGATGTGTGTAGTGTGTGTGTTTGGTAAGTGTGTGTATGTGTGGTGTGTGGTGTTTGTAGTGTGTGTGTGTGTGGTAAGTGTGTGTGTGTTTGTGTGTGTGTATGTTTCATCTTCAATTTGACCCAAGACAAGTTTTGTGAATCTAATTTTGTTGTTTTGTTTTTTTAATGGACAACAGGAGGAGGAGGAAGAGGAGGAGGAGGAGGAGAAGGAGAAGGAGGACTTACACGGGATCGGCCATGTACGGAATAAAAAATGTCAGTGGCTAGTAGAGCTCCCATCTGACGGAATTTGTACTTCCTTTTCCATCTTGACATTAAAATTTGCCACTGTCTCCCTTCTGTGAATTGCCAGTTGCAAGAGGGCTTAGCCAGTCATGTGTGGCTAAACGTTGCGTCGCGCATAAGGAGACAGTTTTGTCGCTTTTGCTGAAAATTTTGGCGTGGTGTGATTCACACCTTGCAACTCATCTCTTGCGACTGTCGCATGCGACTAAACATTTCGTTGCGCCGCGCATAAGGAGACATAGGCTAATACATATATATAAGTAGGTTTCAGCTGTGCCAGCTGTGCTGAACCCAGCTAGGTCCCGAAAGACCCGTAAGCCAGGTAATTAGGTCAGTTTTTATATTTATTTCAGGGTAACAGAAATTCCCTCTTATATAGCTGTTGATAATCTCTGCATATTTTCTGTTTCTCTGACTCTAGCTTTTTTTCTGGCCCGTTCCTTGCTCTTGATGACTTATTTTGATTTTTTGGTTTTGTTTTCTGACTTTTGAATTCTTTGAATTTTTTAGGCAGACTATTAAAATTACAGCACTGCACCACCTCACAAAGTCATTTAATTTTGTTTAATAATTAGTCGTTATTGGATCGGTATATTTGGTGTAGTGCGAAGCCCTTCGCTATTGCACATTTAAGATGTGTTAAAGATTGTCGTGTGGTCAGGTGTTTTTTAATCAAGTATTTGTATCTGTCTGCAGGGATATCGTATGGGTCTCATTATGGTACGGCTCGGTCCTGACAAGCTGGGCTGAAGCAGTGTGTCTTTTAAGTGACCTAAATTGTGTCGATGTCAGCCTGAAACCTTTGCATTTTTTTTGGTGGTTTTTTTTTCAGTGGCATTGGAGCCTAGAAAGCCAAGTTTTATTGTTTATGGAATTGTTTATTCCTGCATTTGCAACACTTTCAAGATTTTTCTTTACATTCTTTTATTTGCAGAAGAACATCGTGTTCATCAAAAATGGACAGATTGTTAATGATGACTTTTCATTTCAAGGAGATGTTCTTATCGAGGATGGAATCATCAAGTAAGTTTGTGATAATAATAATAATATTTATGATAATAATGATAGCTATAATGATAATTATAATAATAAAAAAAGATAATGATAATAAAAATCGTCGTCTTCATCATCGCCACATGCATCACCATCATCATCATCATAGCTCGTCGGTCAATGCTTGACAACGACCAGTACATCTGCAGAGGAGAATATTCCTCTGGTAAAATAGAAAAATTTGAAGAATTAAAGGTTACAGTGGCTTGTGGCTTCTGCTGTGGCCGATGAGACTAATTCTGGCAGAGAAAAGTTTGCCATATTTTGAACATTTAAAAGCTCTACTTCCACTTGTGGATGTGCGCAGCTTGAAGGGATCTCTCCCTTGGTTTCAGCATTTCTTATTCGTGAAGCCTCAGCAGTTTGTACTGCTGGTCAGAAAATCTACATTAACAGCTTGAGGTTTTTTTCACTTCAAGATAACTTGTAATATGTTGTCTGTGAACAAAATAATAAAAACCTGCTTGTTCGAAGATGGTGTGTATACTGCTGGTGACTTGAGTTTAGATTAATTTAACTGACTTTGGAAGTTTCTCAAGATTTATTGGTTTTTACCATTAAATTATAATTATTGTACTCTGTCAATTACATGTGAACTTTAATATCTTGGGGCCATAATCACTCAACTGGAGAAGGGGGATTTGATTTTAGCTTAGATTTATTGTAAATCAACTGTGGGGTAAATGAGTTAACTCTTTGAACCCCATCGGACGCTAGGCGTATCCAGTACTAGTGATAACTTTCGTTTTATTTAGTGATAGTTTTTGCTTGTTTTTCAGAATTCTTCCAGAACTAAGTTTTTTAGTAATGACTAAGCCTTTGTTTCAGCTATTTAGAAGTGGGAGGCTAGCTTTTGGGGTTATAATGAGACACAGTGCACTAGGTTTAGGTGACCGTAGAAAAAACTCAGGGAAACGGTGGAAAAAACTCAGGGCTTAAAGAGTTAAAGAACGATGTGTAATGGGAGACCAGGTGGAGCAATGTGAAAAGTCACAGAGAAAGATGTAGTGTCAAGAAGCTAGCCCAGAGTAGGGGAAAAGTGGCAAGTGTTTGTCCGTTGCTTATAGTATAGCCTGATCAAGGGTGAAAAAGACAATGATGGCATTTTTCATGATGTGTTAACACTTACAGTACTGAAGGCTCATATAGTGAAAAACCCTCAAATACTACCCGGGTTTAAGAATGCTGAAGCCAGTGTAGAATTTATAAAAAAATTAAAAACCTTCACTGCTCAAGAAACTCACTTTAGAAATTCAAAGGTTCATCCACCATTCAACTATCATATAGAGTGACTTTCTTTGGTATTTACTTGAGTGCAGTGGGTCCGTTTGTTGTTGCGTGATGCTTAGTGTGCTTGGTTCAGTGGGCGACTAAAGTCACCAGCAGTAATGAGCACATAATACGGCCTGGGGATTAAGTACTAACTGTTAAAGTTAGGATGTAAATTGAAAATACTTTTACTTTTACTTTTATCCGCTGCTTATACCCTTTTTGGTGTCGCGGGAAGAAAAAGACGTCTCTCTGTCGCCAGCCGGAGAGCTTGGGTGAGGGGGATGCCGTGGGTGGTTAGTGTTTCCCTGACTCAATCTATCCAGGTCTTTCTCGGTCACCCTCTGGCCTTGTTGCCATCGAAATTGAAAATAAACATGTAATATTTTGTTGCTTCACAGAGAAGTGGGCACCAGCTTGAATACACCAGCAGATGCGAGGGTCATTGATGCCGAGGGGAAGTTTGTCATGCCAGGTATGATTACTTAATTTCCCGATCTGTTTCATCTTACTATGATATGTAACGCATGCTGACAGTTGGCGTGGGTGGCCTAATGTATAGGCTACTGGACCGGTAATCGTGAGATTGCAAGTTCAGGGGTTTGAGCGTTAGCTCAGTCCAATGTTGTGTCCGTGGGAAAGGCACTTAACACGAATTTACCATTTGGCTTGGTCCTTGCGGAGATGGACGTTAAACTCAGAGGTCCCACCTCTTGAATAATTTAATAGTGTTGATTGGGGAGTTAAACATATACCATTTCACCCTTGTATGCTGCCAAAATGAGTTACTTCTTAGGTTTCAGCCCCATGGACTTACATCTATTTTACAAATTTGTAGGTGGAGTTTGTACAATCTAGAAATTTGAAAAAAAAAAAAAGACACGTGTAACATAAAGTAAATGGCACTGGCACCCTCTGATCCCAGTGTAGATGTTTTTTTCTGCAAGTATCTCCTTTCGGGGATCGTGAGAAGTAACTCATTTTTTCATCACACCTCACATATGATGTTTACCCTCCTCACATAATATAATGACAGTTTACCGACCTCTGATAGTTAACCCTCCTCACATAATATAATGATAGTTTACCCAGCTCACATAAAATTATAATATAATGATAGTTTACCCGTCTCACATAATTATAATATAATGATAGTTTACCGGCCTCACATAATTATAATATAATGATAGTTTACCCGCCTCACATAATTATAATATAATGATAGTTTACCCGTCTCACATAATTATAATATAATGATAGTTTACCGGTCTCACATAATTATAATATAATGATAGTTTACCTGCTTCACATAATATAATGATAGTTTCAAATGATACCGCTCAATTGCAGTTTGCCGTGGTGCAGCTATTCGAATCTATTTAAGTCTGATCTTCTGTTTCCAGTCAGGAAATACAATTGCCAAATTCCCTTCTGTTATACTCTTATTATTTTTATTGGCAATAGATCTTTGTCATTGCTTTGGGTTTTTTTTTTTAGAGCATAATATTATACATTTTATGTGCCTATTTGCAGATAAGCAAGTATGTGTGAGTGACAGGGCTGCCCATAATTAAATTGTCAGAATTGTTACCATTTTTATTCAATTTTTACGAAAATATGATCGGAATACCCTAGATTTTAAAAAAGATTTTGGCTACCACAACCCACTGCCAACCTTCCCGCTGTATAAGGGGAGAACAACCACGATGCCTGGACAGTCTCCATCACTACATAAATTTCAACTGTCCAACTTTAACACCCTCTTTGCTTTGAGCCCTTGTAGTCACTCAGTGCCTCTTTACCCCATAGAAAAACATTAGACAGTAGAAGTGCGAAAGCCAGGAGTAAGGCATACATTAGGATGACTAGGTGTTGAAAAATTCCAGCCCTAATTTGCGTTGTTAGAGACAACCTAGGCCAATCTGAGAATATTTTTTTTGTGTGGCATCGGTGGCTTAGTGGTTAGGCTCTCGGACACGCAACCGTAAGGTGGTGGGTTCGAATCCCGTCATGCAGGGGCCTGACATTGTGTCCTTGGGAAAGGCACTTTGCACAAATTTTCCTCACTTCACTCAGGTGGAAATGGGTACCCGGCTATAGACAGTGAACGATCTTGTCAGTTTGATAGTGGTTGAGCGCGTGAAATCCGCAGCTTGCTCTGTATGCTTCCGCGGAAGCCAAAAATGTCTCTGAGTGTTCTCTGAGGGTCTTCTGGGGTAATAATAGTTGTAAAGCGCCTAGAGCATGCTCTTGAGCGTGGATATGCGCTATGTAAATGCAATTATTATTAATTATTATTAAAAGATCATTGTTTGAAACTTTATACAATTAGCTACGGTGAATGCGTGGCATGGTGTATTGTGATGCGCAATCAGGATCGCAGGCTAGTGGCGTATTCTGTAGTTCCCAAGGTTTCTTTTAATTATGCAAATTGAGGTACTCCCTCCCCCCTTACCTTTTTCCCTTTTTGTCTAAACTCAGCAATATTTTAATTAATTATGCAAATGGAGATACTCCCCCCCCCTCCTTTTCCTTTTTTTTTTCTAAACTCAGCTGTAAAAGGCCCATGAAGACCTCTTTTTATATCACACCTTGATTTTCGTTACATAATTATACTTGACTACCACCCCTGTGCTGTACACTTCAGGGGAGAAGAGTATCCATGGGCGTAATATTAAGAATTTCTTTAAGCCAGATTATTAGTTTTTTGTTTGCCGATTACTAAAACATCTCTGATGGGTAGGCAGTCATGGAGTGCATGAGTTTGAAATTTGTAGAATAAGATAGAAAGAAAATACTTGTGTTGCGGGGAAAAATGTTATGTTTGTATGTCTTTATAGAAAGAGAGAGAGAGGGGGGGAGGGTGAGGCATTAAATCAATGAACAGTAGGGGTAAATTCAACCCTCCATTTGTAAAATATGTTAGAAGCACCTTTCACTTAAGGTGTCATGGCAACCCCTATAACATCACTGATTGTGCATATTTGGTCATGTAAATCTCGGATGAAGGGCACAAGTTTACTTTTGTAGAATAAAATGAATAGTTGGATAGGCCATTGTTTGATATAACTTCCATTTTGTGGGCTGTAGTGACCAAAACTGTGTCGATAATACTGTAAAACATCTACTTAATTTAAGTTTAGTTTTACTCAATGAACTTTTTAAAACATTGTCTGTGTATGAGTGGGTGGTTAGTGGGTGCTCTAGTGTTGTTTGCTTCTTCTTTCTTATCAATCATCTATTGTCTTTTTCTCTCCTCCTTCACCTTCTTCTGTTTGAATGTTACGCTCTAGTAACATCTCTAATCTCCGTTCCTTAAATATGACCCGATTGAGTTGCAAGTGTGGATGGTCGATGGGTGCTCTGGTGTGGTTTGCTCATTGTTTCCTAATAAATCTCTATCGTCCTTATCTCTCTCTCTCCTTCTTTGTTGTGTTTGTTACTGTCTTATAACACCTCTAACCTTGATCACTTAAATATGACCTGATTGTGTTGCAACCTCTATCGTCCTTATCTCTGCTTCCTCCTTTTTTTGTGTGTGTTTGTTACTGTCTTGTAACACCTCTAATCTTTTGCACTTAAATATAACCTGATTGTGTTTCAGGTGCCGTAGAACTGTTACTAAAACTAAACTCTAATCTTTTTCCCTTAAATATGACCTGATTGTGTTGCAGTTGCTGTAAAACTATTACTAAAACTAAAAACCCATTATTGTCTTGTGTGCAGGTGGCATCGACACTCACACCCACCTCCAGATGCCCTTCATGGGCACGGTGTCGGCAGACGACTTCTACAGCGGCACCCGGGCGGCTCTGGCTGGAGGCACCACCATGATCAGTGAGTTCTGGAATGTTCTTAACTCATTGTGTGCCAGTCTCTTCTCGGAGATCCCGCCCTCCTAATAAAATAAAGTTTCTCCTCTTACTTGGCTGGATCCTGTCAAAGATGGACGTTTGATTTAGAGGTTGATAATTTTAATAACTTTACATTGTTGAAAGGGACTTTTTAGTCGATGTAGTAACCCTTTGTTTCTGTTTGCGTGTTCGGGGATTTGAACCTCAGCTCAGTCTGGCATTGTGTCCTTCGGAAAGTCTTTTTATATGAATTTCTTATTTCGCTTGGTCCTTTCGGCGGGACCTTTCTAAGATAGATGTTAAACTTGAAAGTTCCGCCTCTAAGTTAAATAACATTATAGTGTTGATAGGGGTGGTAAACCTATACTATGCGGGTGGTTGGTGGGTGCTCGGGTGTGGTTTGCTCCTTCTTTCCTATCAAACGTCTATCGTCCTTATCTCTCCTTTTTTTGTGTACGTTACTCTCTTTTAACACATCTATTCTTCGGCACTTATATGACCTTATTGGGTTGCAAATGCCGTAAAACTCTTTCAGAAACTAAACTAAACCTATACTATTTCACCAATTTTTGAAAAGGAATTTATCCAATGCCATGTGGGTTGTTTGCGGGTGCTTTGGTGTGGTTTTCTATCGTCTTTATCTGTCCTTCTTCTTTGTGTTTGTTACTCTTTTGTAGCATCTCTGCGCGCTCATATGACCTTAGCAGTTGCGAGCGCCGTAAAATCCTATACTACTACTACTACCTTGTCTTCTGCACCTATATGACCATATTGTATTTCAACTGTCATGAAACGTTTACTAAAACTATAACTAAAAACCAATGCAGTAACCTTTTTTTCCCCATTTTTTTCTTCTTAAAAAAAAAAAATCTCTTTTGTTACTCTTCCCAGTCGACTTTGTGATCCCTCAAAAGAACGAATCTCTCCTGGAGGCCTTTGAGAAATGGCGCGGCTGGGCCGACCCCAGAGTGTGCTGTGACTACGGGCTGCATGTGGCGGTCACTTGGTGGGGAGACCAGGTAGCCCAGGAGATGCAGACCTTGTCCCAGGATAGAGGTAAAGTTGTCCCCGTGGTTTTATGCACCCCGCTTAATTTAGCAAAATTTGATCATTTTTTCGCCCCCGGGGCAGTGCCACTGACTGTAGTGTCTTTAGGCCATTCCCAAAGGGGGGACATTTCTCGTTCAAGCACAGTAGAATTGTAAATGGGCTGATTCATGTCACGCTCATAACTGTGCCTGATCTGCAACAGGGAACTGCTGCTTTTTCTTTCCTGATCCTTACTATTGTCATTTTCTTCTACTTCTTTTGTATGCTTGTCACACTCTTGTGACCCGCTATTTCCGGGGTGCCTTGATAGTTGAAGCAGACCTTGTGCTGTTGAAGCTAGAGAGGTGAGCAGAGTAAGTCTGATTCCCTGTAAAGACTTCTCTGTTGACACCCACCCCTTGACGCTCATATGACCTTATGCAGTTGCGAGCACCGTAAAACCCTCTGCTATTTAAAAAAACAAAAAAACAACATAATTTCAAATTTTTTGGGCTCAGTTTGCATAATTTCAGAATTTTTCTTAAATAAAACGACGGGGACAGGTAAAGTTGATTACACTCTCTGTTTGACGAAGAGTTGTTGTTGTTGTTGTTGTTGTTTCCAACGTTGCTTGGTTGGGTGCTCTGGTGTTGTTTGCTCTTTCTTTCCTATGAGACAAATGTTTCCTTTATCGCCCCTCCTTTTCTTTCTTTTTATATTACTCTTTAGTAGTAACCAGGGGCGAAGCGTCTATATAATCAAATAATCACTGCTTCCCTTCCTAATTTTGAAACATTGTCGCTGTCAAATTCATCCATAAACGTAAACCTCTTAAATTAAATGTCAAAAGACGTTCGTAATCAACAATGAACAGTATGCCTAACATTCAAAACGGTTTCACGGCCACAGAAATAGCCTCCTCACCCCTCTCGGGCCACTCCATAAGCAGTCGCAAGCTTTGATTAAGTAAGCTTAAAGTGAGGCTGGAAGAGTCCACCAATATAGTTGAAGGGAACATGTGCATAGCAGTCTAAGCTGTTTCATTGCCACATATACCCTGTTCACCCCTTTGGGGTCACAGTTATAATCAATCTCAAGCCCTGATTAGGTAAGCTAACTAACACTGGTCGAGTCTACCTCACAAATGTGAGGGGAACTAACTCCTAACAATCTCTTCACTGTTGCAAGTGCTTGCTTTTTTTCCTCGACTTTTTACCGTCCTATAATCAGATCGTGACCTCGATTATGACACCAGCTCCTGGCCGCGAAAGGCTAACAAAAACAGCCAAATGTAAAATTTAAAAAATGATAATTGTCATGTTCTACCAAAGAGTTAGACTCACTTGTAGATCTATAACATATAGATCTAGTACTGACGTCTCTGCTTCTTTGCTTTGTGTTTATGTATTCACATCTAAAGTTAAATTTAATTTTAGTTGGAACTGATATTAATAAGATACTTTCCCGATTATTTTGGCGGTTGAACATTGAACATACAATATGAATTCCGGATTTGTTTTCATTCACAACTCAGAGTCGCCGCCTCGAGTAAGATTCTTGTGTCATATCTACAGGCCATATCTGGTCCCGTTTCACTTTGATTACCCTGTCAAACAAGTCAGCCTTCGCCCCTGATAGTAACACCTGTAGTCTTCTGCATTTATATGTTCTAAATGTGTTGAAAATGCAGTAAAACTCTCACTAAAACTAAATCTCTTCACGTAACTCAAGCAGGTGGTTGGCGGGTGCTCTGGTGTGGTTTGCTCCTTCTTTCATACCAAACATCTATCGTCCTTATCTCCCCTTCTTCTTTTTTATTTTTGTTACTCTCTTGTAACACCTCTAATCTTCTGGCGCTCATATGACCTTATGCAGTTGCGAGCACTGTGAAACCTCTACTAAACTAATTCCTTTCCTCCTATCAAATGACAGTTGTCTTTATTGCCCCTCCTTTTCTTTCTTTTTAAATTACTCTCTAGTAGTAACACCTGTAATCTTCTGCATTTATATGACCTAAATGTGTTGAAAATGCAGTCTCACTAAAACTAAATCTCTTCACGTAACTCAAACAAATGGGTTACCCCCGGGGCGGTGCTACTGACTGAAGTGTCTTTAGGTCATTCCCAAAGGGGGCGGGGACATTGACATCTCGAGTTCTTATACTCAGTAGAATTGTAATTGTAAATGGGCTGATTCATCAATGTCATGCTCATAACTGTGCCTGTACTGCAACTGGAAACTGCTGCATTTTCTTTCCTCATCCTTACTATCGTCATTTTCCCTCTACTTCTTTTGTATGTTTGTCACACTCTGGTGACCCGCTATTTCCGCGGTGTCTTGATAGTCGAAGCAGACTTTGTGCTGTTGAAACTAGACAGTTGAGCAGAGTAAGTCTGATTCCCTAAAAGGACTACTCTGTTGACATCCACCCCTTGGCCCTCATATGACCTTATGCAGTTTCGAGCGCCATTAAAAACTCTACTAAGACTAAACTGTAACTCTCACTAAAATTAAATCTCTTTTCGTAACTCAAACAAATGGGTTTTGAAAGTTATTTTTGTACCCGTGGTCAAGGTGTCAACTCGTACAAAGTGTTCATGGCCTACAAAGACGTCATGATGTTGGAGGATCCCGAGATCTACAAATGTTTCAAGGTCTGCCGGGAGCTGGGAGCTCTTCCCATGGTGCACGCGGAGAATGGACACCTCATTGCAATTGTGAGTTTTTCTGTCTTGATACGAGTATTTGGAGAATTTTTTGGGGTGGTTGGCGCTCTGATGTGGTTTGCTTCTTCTTTCCTATCAAACATCTATCGTCCTTAACTTCTCTTCTTTTTTACGTTTGTTACTCTCTTGTAACACCTCTAATCTTCTAGCGCTCATATGACCTTATGCAGTTGCGAGCACCATAAAACCTCTACTAAAAAAATTTAATTCTTTTATTCTTGGAGCCTTGGTTTCCAATAATCTTGATCCTCTGAGAGTGGTTGGTTGTTGAGTGTTCTGGTGTGGTTCGCTACTTTTTTCTTATCAAACATCTATCGCCTTTATCTCTCCTTTTTTTGTGTTAATAGAGAGCAGTGGGTGATTGGCGGGTGCTCTGGTGTGGTTTGCTTCTTCTTTCCTATGAAACATCTATTGTCCTGATCTCTTTTCCTTCTTTTTTGTTTTTGTTACTCTCTTGTTACACCTCTAATCTTCGGCACTTATATGACCTTATTGTGTTGCAAGTGCTGTAAAACACTTACTAAAACAAAACAAAAAAGAGAGCAACAAACACACCAAAATGTCTCAGCTTGGTCCGACAATGTGTCCTAGAGACAGACACTTTACACAAACTCCTATTAAATTTTAGCTTAGTCCTTTTTTTCTGAGATAGCTGGGATGTCCCACCTCTTGAATAACCGGATAGTAATGATAGGGGCGTTAAACATTTACCTTATGCAGTTACGGGCGCCGTAAACTCTTACTTAACTAAACTAAACAAAACATTTACCATTTCGCCATTTTTCACCAGAAATGTGGGTGGATGGCGGGTGTTCTGGTGTGGTTTGCTTCTTCTTTCCTTTTAAACATCTATCGTTTTTATCTCTCCTCCTTCTTTTTTGCTTGTTACTCTCTTGCAACACCTCTAATCTTCGGCACTTATATGATCTTATGGTGTTGCAAGTTCCGTAAAAGTTTTACTAAAACTAACAAGTAAAAACATTTGCCTTATGTAGTTACGGGCTCCGTAAAACTTTAACTAAACTAAACTAAACAAAATATTTATCATTTGACTATTTTTCACCAGAAATCGGCTGAGATGATTGACCAAGGAATCACAGGACCGGAGGGACATCTGCAGTGTCGTCCGGTGGAGGTAAGACTTAGAGCTGCTGTGGTGTGTGCTTCTACAGGCTTCAACATAAGTTAAGGACCACTTGCAAACACTCTGTGTGGTCTTCTGGGGTCGACCTGCACGTGAGCGTTCTTGGATTGATCCAGTGGCTTGATGGCACTGCCACAGGTGGACAATGACAGCCGAGTGTGACACTGCAAGCCTTCTGGCAACTTCTCGGGCTCCAACTCCTTCCATAGCCCTGGCACGATCGAAGTCTTTCAGCTTTCGTCTCGGTGGCATGTTGATGCGATACTGAATTTTGTGCAAACGGCGGCTTATATTGTCACCAAAGTGAGCACTGTTCGAGACCGTTTGTCCGTTTATGACGTGCACCAGAAATATTAACTGAGGAATGTCCATGGTGTCGCTCACAAATCGATGAAAAAGCAGCAAATTTAGCTAAAATTCCCAGAAGATTTCCGTATTGCGCGTGGTGGTTCTGCCCCTTTACGGAGCTTTGCAGTACGCATTGGTAACTCATTACCACTTTCAGAGCCAAAAAATTTAGAAAAATACCTTGCTGTCTTTTTTTTTCAGATTTAAAAAAAAGTCAGGGTGTCTGTCAAGGTGGTCCTTAACATGTGTTGAAGTTTGTAGGGCTGCGAGGGAATGGGCGGTTGGTTGCGGGTGGCTCTGGTGTGGTTTGCTCCTTCTTTCCTATCAAACAACTATCATCCTAATCTCTCCTCCTTCTCTTTTGTGTTTGTTACTCTCTTGTAACACCTCTAATCTTTGACCTTATTGTGTTGCAAGTGTCGTAAAACTCTTACTAAAACTAAAACATCTGTCATCTTTATCTCTCCTCCTTTTTTGGTGTTTGTTACTCTCTTCTAACACCTCTTATCTTCGGCACTTATATGACCTAATTGTGTTGCAAGTGCAGTTAAATAAATTGGTGGGGGGGGGGTTGTCCTGTGTCCTGATTATGGTGCCGATACTTGCAGGTTACGTAAAAATGTGTTGACATTGTGCAAATTGTTATGTTTCAAGAAAAACACGAAAAACAAAAAAGAAGGAAAAGGGGAATTGTTTAGTTGGTGGTAATGGGGATGGTGATGGTGATGATGGTAACGAAGTAAAACACTAAAACAAAAAACTCTGTTGTAACATTTCTAATCTTCGGCGCTTGTTTGACCTGGTTGTTCTGCAAATTCTGTTAACACTTACTTGTGGGTTGTTGGCGGGTGGTCTGGTGTGGTTTGCTCCGTCTTTCTTATCAAACAACTATCGTCCTGATCTCTCCTCCTTCTTTTTTATGTTTGTTACTCTCTTGTAACACCTCTAATCTTCGACTGTTGTATGACCTTATTGTGTTGCTAGTGTCGTAAAACACTTACTAAAATGAAAACTCTTCCTAAAACCTCTGATCTCTGCCACGTATGTAAGCTTATTGTGTCGCAAGTGCCATAAAACTCTACTGAAACAAAAAAAACTCTGTTGTAACAACACTAATCTTCGCCACTTATACGACCTAATTGTATTGCAAATGCTGTAAAACTCTTCCTAAAAACTCCCAACTCTCTGGGCCAGGTGGAGGAAGAGGCGACCCAACGTGCTGTGACCATTGCTAACGAGGCCGGATCTCCGCTGTACGTGGTGCATGTCATGAGCAAACCTTCGGCCAACGTGGTCAGCAAAGCCAGGAGAGAAGGTTTGTGCTAGAAAAATTGGGAGGTATCGTGTTGAAATCAAGCGCTTGTCAAAATAACAAAATCGGTGAAACAGGCATTTTTCCACCCGGTAGGAAATTGTTATCGAATTTTTTATTTTTATTGGCTCAAATCCTTTTATGTCCGTATAAAAACATTGTTTCTTGTGAATTTTACTGAAAAACGTTGATTGAAAGCACAAAAAATGTAAATTTTCAGTTTCAGAGGACTCTCAGGCTATGGAAGTTACCAAACTTGGGTGGCCATTTCTCCCTAATTTTACCTCTAAAACCTGTCGACTCTGACCTCCTTCAATTGAAAATATTTCGACTTCTATTCAACATAAATGAATATTTTTTTTTCTCCAAAAGCAAGGGAAATGAACAGGTATTGAGATAAACTGATAATCCCAAATGCCTAAAAGTTAATGCCTACTTCCACCACGTCGTGACACATTAGTGAGCATTTAATTTGATCATTAACCAAAACCAAGCCGTGCAGTGAACTGTTGTGAATGCAACCAACTTGTGTTTCGCGCTCTCATAATGACCTTATGCAGCTGCAATCCCCGTAAAACTCTTGGTAAAAAGAAAAATAATTATCTCCCATGTCTGCCTCTGTCTGTCCAGGCAAGATCGTGTTTGGCGAGCCCACCGCGGCCGGTCTGGGCACGGACGGAAGCCACCACTTTGACCAGTGCTGGCACCATGCTGCAGCCTACGTCATGGGCCCTCCGCTCCGAGCTGACCCGACCACCCCGGGCTACCTCATGGATCTTTTGGCCAAGTATGTATCGAGTGTGTGTCCACTCACTCTCTGGAAATGTCTATCCTATTTCGTCATGTGTGGGTGGTTGGAGGGTGCCACTGGTAGGTCCTGTTTTTTAATTTAAAGTGCCTAGAGCTTACTGTTGAGCAAAAATTTGCGCTATACAAATGCTGTCTATTATAATCCTTTTTTTTATTGTTATGAATTTTATTATTATTACTATTTTAACTGTTATTATAATCATTATTATTATTATTACTTTCCCTCTGTTGTTTCTGTATGTCTGTCTTACTTTTCCCAGTTCTAAATGACCATTATTGTGTTGATGTGATTATTTTTACTCAAATAAAAAACAAAACAAACATTTCCAATCTCGTGAAATGTTTCTCCTATTTCATAATGTGGATAGTTAGAAGGCGCCCCTGGTAGGTCCTACTTCTTGTCTTTCCCACTTTGTTATTTCTTTCATTGGGAGGAGACGGATACACTGTGGGTGGTTGGCGGGTGCTCTGGTGTGGTTTGCTTCTTCTTTCCTATCAAATATCTATCGTCTTTTATCTCCCCTCCTTCTTTTTTGTCTTTGTTACTCTCTTGTAACACCTCTAATCTTCGGCACTTATATGACCTTATTGTGTTGCAAGTGCTGTAAAACATTTACAAGAACTAAAAGGAGACGGAGACACTGTTGGAACACTGCTCTCGCTCGGGCACTGATGGTTGAGTATTACTTGAGCAACCGTGTACAGAGCGATGTCTGTACCGCTTGAGTGGCTGGAGAAGGGTGCTGCTTGCGAGTAACGAGCGCTCGAGCGCGCTCGACACAGCACTACTGACCAATGTGTTTGTTTCTGTCCCCAGTGATGACCTCCAGCTGACCGGCACAGACAACTGTACTTTCAATACCAATCAGAAAGCTCTCGGCAAAGATGATTTCAGACGTATTCCCAACGGAGTGAATGGAGTCGAGGATCGCATGTCTATCATTTGGGAGAAAGGAGTGGTGAGTATCAACAAAATATTTATCTTCTCTCTGTCTCTCTCTCTCTCTTTTTCTCTCTCTCTCTCTCTCTCTCTCTCTCTCTCTCTCTCTCTCTCTCTCTCTCTCTCTCTCTCTCTCTCCCTCCTTCCTCTCTCTCTCCCTCCTTCTCTACCTCCCTACCTCCCTTTCCCCCTCTCCCTCTCCTTCTCCCTCTCCCTCTCCCTCTCCCTCTCCCTCTCTCTCTCCCTCTCCCTCTCTCTCTCTCTCTCTCTCTCTCTCTCTTTTTATATATATATATATATATATGAAGTGAGCCGACAACATGAATTACTTCTTGGATATTAGAGTTATGGATATAGATTCATCAGATTTATAGGTTTATAGTGATTTTACAATTTATTAGTATGAAATCATAAACGACATGAAAATCAATGAGTAGGCTTCGGCCGCCGCCCGTGCAAAATAAAAAGTTTCCTACCAATTGAAAATGTTTGGTGTGTCCCGCGCTCTCATATGACCTTATGCCGTTGCGAGCGCCGTAAGACACTTACCAAAAAAAAAAGAATAAAAGTCATGTTAAACTTGAAGATAGTGGCGTTAGTTGAACATCTACAAATTTCACTTGCTTGTTGATATTTGGCCGATATCATCTCCATACATGAACTGCAAGAAGTTACTCATTTTGTCTGCACGCCTCATATATTATATCATTTAGGTTTTTTTCTTAAATACAATTACTGAATTCCAACCAGTGACATTCTGTGTTTCATTCCTTTTATTGATTCTTTTTAACCATTTGCGACACCATAAAAGTAAGATAAGATAAGGCAAGATAATACTTTATTATCGGATAGGGAAATATTTCTTGGCTGTACAGGACCGTAAAAACACATGCAAATATACATAAAAAATCTAAAATATATATTACCCTCATTAAAATTCAACATGAAAAGAGAAGTAAAGCTGACAAAATGTACATATCACATTAAATGCATCGTTCAACCACATGCAGGAATTTGATTACAAGACCTCTGGAGTTATATACTCGTAGATACATACTGTAAAGAGCAATACACATTATGCTTATTCTGACAATAGTCTTATGCCAGATGGTAAAAAACTTCTTTTATATCTTTCTTTCTTTGTTTTTGGAGGTACATATCTGCCACAGCGTGATCTTAAAATTTGCGTGGAAAAGTTTAGTTGTAAACCTTTTGAGCCCTAGTACATGTAAAATTGTCCGTATGCCCAGCCACCAGCACAGTGGTGAGGGAAACCCTTTCCTCAACCCGGCACGTCTGTGACAAAACGTGCACTGGAAACCGTGTTTACTACACAAGACTTTATTAGTTATTTTGAACATTTTTCTGAAATAGATGCTGGTAGGGGCTCTCGTGGCCTCGAGGCTAAGGTGTTCGCAGCTCATTCAAAGGTCCCGGGTTCGAATCCGGGTAGTGACCGAAAAATTTACTTCTCTAAAATTGTCTCCTTTCACCTCCTCTCTTGCTCTTTAGCAATGTTCTGTTGTCTGCTTTCATCTCTGCTTTCTGCCACCACCTCCTTCGCCCCCTCCTCTGGGCTCCTGACTTTCTGTAGCCTTTCTACTATTACTCCTTGGCGCCTTCTGACTGCTGTCTTTCAGCCACACCCCTGATTCTTTTGGTAGAAAAGATCTACGCCTAGCCTTCTCGGACAAAGACGAAAATTGTCGGAGGTTCTGTGTACAAGTTTTGCTAGTTAAAGATCCCTTGGTGGTCTAAAATCGATAAGAGTAGGCTTCGGCTGCCACCCGGGCAAAATTCAAAATTTTCAATCAACTGAAAATGTTTGGTGTGTCCTGCGCGCTCATATGACCTTATGCAGTTGCGAGCACTGTAAAACTCTTACCAAAAAACCCCCCCAAAAAACAGATGCTGGTAATGCCAAGGACTACCCTGAGTGGGATATAGAATGGGATTCTGACGATGATGTGAATGATAGTAATATATATATTGCGCAGGAGCTCAGGCAGAGGGGCACGGTAGCCTCAGGAGGTCAGGCAGAGGGGCACGGTAGCCTCAGGAGGTCAGGCAGAGGGGCACGGTAGCCTCAGGAGCTCAGGCAGAGGGGCACGGTAGCCTCAGGAGCTCAGGCAGAGGGGCACGGTAGCCTCAGGAGCTCAGGCAGAGGGGCACGGTAGCCTCAGGAGCTCAGGCAGAGGGGCACCGTAGCCTCAGGAGGTCAGGCAGAGGGGCACCGTAGCCTCAGGAGCTCAGGCAGAGGGGCACGGTAGCCTCAGGAGCTCAGGCAGAGGGGCACCGTAGCCTCAGGAGCTCAGGCAGAGGGGCACCGTAGCCTCAGGAGCTCAGGCAGAGGGGCACCGTAGCCTCAGGAGCTCAGGCAGAGGGGCACGGTAGCCTCAGGAGCTCAGGCAGAGGGGCACCGTAGCCTCAGGAGCTCAGGCAGAGGGGCACCGTAGCCTCAGGAGCTCAGGCAGAGGGGCACCGTAGCCTCAGGAGCTCAGGCAGAGGGGCACCGTAGCCTCAGGAGCTCAGGCAGAGGGGCACCGTAGCCTCAGGAGGTCAAGGCTCAAAGGGCTTTTCTTGTCGGATAACTCAGTTCAAATTTGCCTCATTGTCATAAGCTTTTTTGGATTATTGTAAATTTTAATAGGTCTATCAAAATATACAAGTTTTGACTTGTAAGTTATAACATCTTATTTATTACTTTTCTGCTCTAGTTCTTCTCTTCAGTTTTCTACAGATTTTTCTCTTTTTTTCCCCCAGCATTGTGGATACATGGAGCTGTAATGTTTTGAAGCTGTCGCTATAAGCTTAACAAATTTTCTCTATTTTTTTTTCTCATTAAAACATTTAAATCTATCAAAGTCGACAACTTTTGATTTTTAGGTTAATAAAGTCTTTGTTATATGTTTTTGCTCAAATTTTCTCGTGCAGATTTTGTTTGATAGTGCCATAGAACTTTTAATAATAATATACTCAACCCTGGTACGGATTTCAAAGGATTTTGTATTTCTTTTTCACAGCATTCAGGAAAGATGGACCCATGTCGCTACGTCGCTGTCACAAGTACGACTGCCGCCAAAGTGTTCAATGTCTACCCTAAGAAGGTGAATGTGGGTGGTTGGTGGGTGCTCTGGTGTGATTTGCTGCTTCTTTCCTATCAAACATCTATTGTCTTTATCTCACCTCCTTTTTTTTGTTTTTTACTCTCTTGTAACACCTCTAATCTTCCGCACTTATATGACCTTATTGTGTTGCAAGTGCCGTAAAACGCTTACTAAAACTTATCTTTGAAAGAATTTGCATTTCCCCACTCTACAGCATGCTCAATGATTTTTTCTACTGTAATTACCCCAGCAGACCCTAGAACACTCAGAAACATTTTTGACTTCCTCGGAAGCATACAGTGCTAGCTTCGGATTTCACTCGCTCAAACACTAACAAACTGACAAGATCTTTCACAGTCTTTAGCCAGGTACCCATTCCCACCTAGGTAATGTGAGGAAAATTTATGTAAAGTGCCTTTCCCAAGGACACAACATCGGGCCCCTGACGGTATCTGAACCCACGACTTAATGACTGCGAGCCTGAGAGTCTAATCTCTAGGCCACCGACGTAACTCAAATTTGAACGAGGAGATGGTGCATTATCAAACCACATCCATGATTAGCCGTCACATCTCGCCGATCGGCGATGTTTACCACCCAGTTTCTTTGGATTTTCCCCAAAATGCCTTTGCCTCTTAATGGCAAGGGTTTTTATTATATGAGCCTTGCGATGGCAAAGTGTTAAGCCCTGTTTGTTTGGCGGGTGAATTGAGGGCGCCACTGGTAGGTCCAATCTCTTTTCTTTCCCTCTGTTGTTGCTGTCTGTCTTGGCTTCATCCCTGCACTGAATGACTGATTTTGTGTGGATATGCTTCTATTTACTCAAACTTAAAAAGTGGGTGGTTGGCGGGTGCTCTGGTGTGATTTCCTCCTTTTTTCCTATGAAATGTCCGTCGTCCTTATCTCTCCTACTTCGTGGGTGGTTGGCGGGTGCTGTGGTATGGTTTGCTCCTTCTTTCCTATCAAACATCTATCGTCTTTATCTCCCCTCCTCCTTTTTTGTGTTTGTTACTCACTTGTAACACCTCTAATCTTCGGCACTTATATGATCTCATTGTGTTCCAAGTGCCGTAAAACTCTTACTAAAACTAATTAATTGAGCCCTGTTTATTTGGTGGGTGAATAGAGGGCGCCACTGGTAGGTCCCGTTTCTTTTCTTTCCCCCTGTTGTTGCTGTCTGTCTTGGCTTCTCTGCTCTGAATGACTTTTATTGTGTTGATGTGCTTTTATTTACTCTAACTTAAAATGCGGGTAGTTGGCGTGTACTCTGGTGTGGTTAGCTCTTTCTCTCCTATCAAACATATGTCGTCTTTATCTCCCCTTCTTCTTTTTTCTTTTTGTTACTCTCTTGTGACACTTCTAATCTTCTGGTGTTCATATGACCTTATGCAGTTGTGTCCGCCGTAAAACCTCTACTGAAACAAAAAAATCTCTTTCTTCTTTTTTGTGTATGTTACTCTCTTGTAACACGTCTATTCTTCGGCACTTATATGACCTTATTGTGTTGCAAGTGTCGTAAAACTCTTACTAAAACTAAAAAACTTAAAAAAAAAAAAATCAAAAAAAAAATTCTGTTTATTTGATTGTGTATAGGGAAGAATAGCGGAGGGGTCAGATGCTGACATCATCATCTGGAACGGTGAGACGACCCGCACCATCAGCGCAGAGACGCACCACCAGGCCGTGGACTTCAACATCTTCGAGGGCATGACGTGTCACGGCGTGGCGGAATACGTCATCACCCGCGGAGAGATCGCCGTTGATAACGGGGAGGTTCGTGAACCACAGTTGATCGTGCTTGAATTTCCGTTTTCTTCTTCTTCTCTTCCTCCTCCTCCTTCTTCTTCTTCTTCTTCTTCTTCTTCTTCTTCTTCTTCTTAGTATACTTTTTGGTTTTCTTCTTCTTCTTCTTCTTCTTCTTCTTCTTCTTCTTCTTCTTGTATATTATTATTATTATTATTATAGATGGAAGAGTATATGGTTTCCTTTTGTTCATGTGATGGGTATTGACTCTAAAATCACCTTAGTTTTTTTCTTGTCACACCATGCCCATTCAGTGGCCTTGCTTTTGATGGAAAAAAATACCCAACAAATTTATCTTGGGTAGAAGGCAAAATATTTGTGTTTAAAGAAGGTAGGGGTTGCCTGGTGCCAGAGGTAAAATAATAAGTGAAAAAAAAATGGCTTCAAAGTTTGGTAACTTTCCAAGCTTTAGTCCTTGGAAAGGGCAAATTTACATATTTTGTTCATTTGATCCTTTTTGTTAAATAGTAAAATCCACACAGGAATGTGTTTTTAAATGAACATAAAAGTTGTGGAGCTCAGAACAACCAAAAAATTGATAAAAATTGCCCATCAGGTGAAAAAATGTCAGTCTTTTCGATTTCATTACTTTGACGAGTACCTGATTTCTTGATATTGCCGCACATTTACTTTTTTACCGTACAGTGAAGATTTGTTCTTGCTCTTCTCGCCAGGTCAGTGGGTGGTTGGCGGGTGCTCCTGTGTGGTTTTTTCCTTCTTTCCTATTACACGTCTACCATCTTTATCTCACCTCCTTCTTTAAGTTCTTTTTTGTGTTTGTTACTCTCCTGTAACACCTCTATAATCTTCGGCACTTTTGTATGTCTTTAATGTATTGCAAGTGCCGTAAAACACTTACTAAAATTTAAAAACTGTGACACCTCTAATCTTTGGCACTTATATGTCCTTAATGCGTTGCAAGTGCCGTAAAACACTTACTAAAACTAAAAACATCGCCAGGTCAAGGCCACGGAAGGTCACGGAAAGTTTGTGCCCACCCCACCCAATGCTCAGTTTGTCTACGGCCGTCTGCCCATGAGGAACAAGGTGAGTCGTCTTTTTTGCATTGCACACCTGTGTAGATGGTGTTTGGTCGCTTTTAAGGACAATTGGGCTAACCCAGGTTTCGGGGGTTTCCAGAGGTCCTGCTTCTTTCCCTTGTTGTCCAGACCGAAGGGCTAGAACCCAAATGGCCGCTGGATCGGAAAAGTAAAGTAAAGTAAAGTTCCCTTGTTGTTTCCATCAATCTGTCCTGTTTTTTCAAGCCGTAAATGACTTTTATTGTCTCAATGTGCTCCTCTTTCCTCAAACAAACAAATGCTCTCCCCCTGCCCCTCTATTGTAAATTCCAGGCGATTGTGCTGTTTATTTCCCTCTTTTGTTTAGATCAGTGTCTACGGTGTAGCTGTTAGGAGCTTTGCCGTAGCACTCCAAAGACCTTATAAAATCAATTTCTGTATGGGTAGAATTTTTATCAGATATCTCGTATCTTTCTGACGGGATGTTGTATCCCTCTTAAGCCACATTGGCTCTGACAGGCAGGGTTTAAGCGTGCTTCCTAAATTATCTAAACTGCGTTGATGGAGGGTGTTAAAAACTCCAACGGTAAAAAAATATTTCAGTTATTTAGTTTTGTCTTTCCTTTTACCTTAGGGTTCCCTTTACCTTATTGGAAATTTCTGTTACCATGCTCTTTCTTTCCTTCCGTTGTCTCTGTATGTCTTTGTTTTTTGTTTGGGTGGTTGGCGGGTGCTCTGGTGTGGTTTGCTCCTTCTTTCCTATCAAACATCTATCGACGTTGTCTCTCCTCCTTCTTTTGTGTGTATGTTACTCTCTTGTAACACATCTATTCTTCGGCACGTATATGACCTTTTGTTTTGCAAGTGCCATAAGACTCTTACTAAAACAAAAACTTTGTCTTTCGTGCACACCACACGATTAATGTATCTATGTGTTTTTTTGTTAACCCCCTCTAGGTGGCATCGCCGGTCAAAGTGGAGCGGGACCCGTACACCGGCCCGATCATTGACCTATCGGAAGGGGCCGGCACCCCCGACCGCCGTGCGGAGAACCCGATCTTCCACAGCGACCCGGGCCCGGAGTTCCTCAGCCGACCCACGCGAGGCGGCGTGCGCAACATGCAGGATTCTTCCTTTTCTCTCAGTGGTCAGTTGCCCTGTAGTTGTTTTCTGTGGTCAGTTGTCATGTGGTCATTGTGTGGTCAATTGTCTTAGAGTCTCTCTACCCACCAGGGCGGTGCCACTGACTGAAGTGTGTTTAGGCCATTCCCAAAGTGGGGGGGGGGGACATTTTTCGTTCTAGTGCACAGTAGAATTGTAAATGGGCTGATCTAACAATATCATGCTCATAACTGTGCCTAAACTACAACAGGGAACTGCTGCTTTTTCATTCCTGATCCTTACTATCATCAATTTCCTCTACTTCTTTTGTATGTTTGTCACACTCTTGTGACCCGCTATTTCCTTGGAAGTCGAAACAGACTTTGTGCTGTTGAAGCTAGAGAGGTGAGCAGAGTAAGTCTGACTCCCTGTAAAGACTTCTCTGTTGACATCCACCTCTTGGCGCTCATATGACTTTATGCAGTTGCGAGCGCCGTAAAACCTCTACTATAAAAAGAAAATGTCCTGCTCCGAGGGTGGTTGGCGGGTGTTCTGGTGTGGTTTGCTTCTTCTTTCCTATCAAACATCTCTCGTCTTTATCTCCCTTCCTACTTTTTTGTGTTTGTTACTCTCTTGTAACACCTGTAATCTTCAGCACTTTTATGACCTTATTGTGTTACAAGTGCCATAAAAACTTACTAAAACTAACCTCTCCTCCTCCTTTTTTGTGTTTCTTACTCTCTTGTAACGCCTCTAATCTTTAGCATTTACCCCCCCCCCCCACCCAGGGCAGTGGTACAGACTGAAGTGTCTTTAGGCCTTTCCAAAGGGGGGATATTAACATGTTCTTATGCACAGTAGAATTTTAAATGGGCTGATTTATCAATGTCATGCTCATTCTCTACTTTTACAACATAGAGGGAATTGCTGCTTTTTCTTTCCCCATCCTTACTGTCGTCATTTTACCTCTACTTCTTTTGTATGTTTGTCACTCTCTTGTGAACTGCTATTTCCGGGGGGTGCCTTGATAGTTGGGGCAGACTTTGTGTTGTGGAGGCTAGACAGGTGAGCAGAGTAAGCCTGATTCCTGGTTTGGACTTCTCTGTTGACTCCACCCCTTGGGGCTCATATGACCTTATGCAGTTGCGAGCACCGTGAAACCTTACTGAAACAACTTTAGTATTTATCTTTCCTAATTTTGTGGGTGGTTGGCTGGTGCTCTGGTGTGGTTTTCTCCTTTCCTATGTCCTACTTTTTTGTGTATGTTACTCTCTTTTGACACATCTATTCTTCGGCACTTATATGACCTTATTGTGTTGCAAGGGCCGTAAAACACTTACTGAAACTAAAAACTCTCCTCCACCTTTTTGTGTTCGTTACTCTCTTGTAACGCCTCTAATCTTTAGCACTTATCTGACCTAATTCTGTTTCAAGTACCTACCGTAAAACTCTTAACTAAAAACATATACCATTTTTGCTTTCTTTTTTTCATAGGTGCTCAGTTTGACGACAAAAAGAACAAGAAGTCGGCCACAAAAGTGTCGAACCCACCTGGGGGAAAGTCCACCGGTCTGTGGTAAACTTCCCTGGACACCGGTCAGCCCATCTGACAGTACACACACACGGTCCACGCCTGCCTGGAAACTGGTGGCCCATCTGGTACGGTAGTGCTGCGGTCATACCGCAGAGGGCTTCCTCAGGAAGGGACTTTATTTTTAAAAAATCAAATGTATGCAAACTTTAAATTTGAAATAGTCATGTGTTACAACGGGGTAGAATCAGGCAATCGTCAATTTTTGGGCATCTAGAGTTATTATTATCATCTTAAAGATTGTTCATTTGACCATCTTTTGATGAAAAAAATACACACAGATCTTGAATAGAAGTTGAGATTTTTGCGATTGAAGGAAGTAAGGTCGCATGGTTTCAGTGGTGAAATTAGCAAGAAAATGGCTGCCAAAGTTTGGTATCTCCAATTGCTAAAGAGTCTTTGAAAACTGAAAAATAAACGTATTTTGTGCCTTTAATCAATGCTTTTCAGTAAAATTCACATGGAAATGTGTTTTTATATGGACGTAAAAGAGGTTAAGCCAAAAAACAGAAATTAAAAAAGAAATTGTCAAACTGGATGGAAAATGCTGATATCTTTGATTTCATTATTTTGACGAGCGCCTGATTTCACCGCGATGCCTCACATAATTTTTCGAGATCAGTCAAAACCATCTTGTCTGAAATTTTTTTTGTGTGAGCTAACCTCTTTTTTAAGGTGGAAATTAGAACAGAAACGTAGTAGTACTATAAGGTGACATAAATGACGTGGTATGCAGTAGAGTTTAGGGTAAAGCAAATTTTTTTTTTCTCTGACCGTGTGCTGTTGTGGATTTTAAAAAACTCTTTAACCATGTCTTGACGGTGGTAGCTTCCGGTAGTCGAGGTCCATAACCATGGCTGGACGGTACCTCCGTCGGATGCGAAGTTATTATTGTATTATGGTACGGGCTGAATAAAAAAAAGTACAAGCTAACAAGCCTTTAGTTTGACCCATAAGTCAAAGATAAATGAATTCTAAGTCTGGGTAATGCATGATTGATCAGTTTGACATGAAACAAGCAGTTTTAAAAACATAATATGTCGGGTCGCATTTCCACAAACGCGAGAGAATTACGCGGAAAAGTGATTTTAAATTGTATGGTTAAAGAGTTAAGGTCTGTAATGCTCATAGGTTCTGGTTTTTCTGTAGGACAGTCAGTGTCCTGTCATATGATCTGAGCGGGTGGCTGGTAGGTGCTCTTGTGTTGTCTATTCTATTCCTTCCATTTATTTCCGTTGTTACTACTGAGTATTTTCTGGAATGTAGTGACATCTGTCGGGAATAAATTGCTAAGTGTATAGAGAGCCTTCTTTCTGGTATTGATTATCACTATATCATACAAATGCAATCGATTATTACTATTATTGTTATTATTATTATTATTATTATTACTGTTATTATTGTGATAATGATGATGATTATAAAAACAATGATAATTTAAAAAAAATTATTATCATTATTATCGTTATTATTATTATAGTCTGTAACCCTAATTTTAGCCTGGCGAAATGAGGATATAATCTGTTACACAACAACAAAAAAAGACACCGTCGTACCGGCTTATTCTTGTGTACAACCCAGTAAGTGTCTGACACTGCCAGCTGTCAGCAAAAACTCCCTTCTCTCAACCGTTCTTCAATTTATCGTATATATAATATCAAGCTTATTCATGTCAGTCAGTGGACGTGAGATTAAATACGTATAACGTTTGTTCTTTTCTCTTTACGTTATTTTTAGAAAAGGAAATGGTTTACATAGATGTAATATATATAAATTTTAGATTTGAATTCTCACCTTATCAAATTTTACAATCGAGTAAGGAAACAATTTATACATTTCTTTTTGTGAGTTTGTTGTTTCAGTGTTGTTGCACATGAAAAAGTATTTTTCTTTTGAAATCTATATTGAATATTTTACCGTCGCTCAAACTGCTAAACTTTTTCTTTTTTCAAAGGGATGCTACCCCCTCGTAAATAACATCATTTATCTATTTGATTTTGTGAAAAAGATTGTTTTGTTAATAAAGGCTGGGTTTGTTTTTTTTAATTGAGGAGACATGATGAATGCTCTATGGCTTGTGACCCTGAGGTTAACTCCTCATCTCTGAGGGGGGGGTGAACCCACTATGCCGGGCCCTTTTTTTTTGGGTACTAAATCTAAAAATGACAAAAACGTCACCGAGTGGGTCATTATATCAGATCAAGTTAACCTATTTTGATAGTTCTTCGTCTAATGAATGAAATCTGGATAAAAGAGACCTGTTTTCGGCAACTGCCGAAAAGTAAATTTGATGTAGAAGTCGTGGTAAAAGAGTTTACCAGAGCTGATGCTAACGGCACAGTGGTTTTGACGGAGAGCCGCTTGGAGCGGTTTGCCGGAGATATAAAGTTAAAGTGAATATTTTGTTGCCCTTTCTGGATTCTGTGGCGTGGATGTTTCGGCTCTTTGCTGTCGCACGCGGAGGACACGAGTTTGCTTCCTGTGTGGGGAAATTGTTTTATCAAGTGTCATCACTGTCTGTCTACTGGGGTAATGTGTCCCCTTTTTATTTGAGATTCAGAATGTATTGATGATGGTGTAAAACGTAAATTTTTCAATCATTTCATTTCTCTGCCTTTTGATGTCTTTGATAGTTTGCGGGGGCTTTGGACGGGATGGATTTATAAACATCTGTTTTCCCTTTGTAATGTTGTGCAGTATTAGTTGATGACAATCTGCACGGATGGATAAAAGTCTACTTTGCGCCCCCCCCCACCCCCCACCCTCCCCACCCCATTCTATAATGTAAAAAAGTAATGGATGGAGGGGCCCACTTAGACTTTACCCATGCTTCATCAGTTTGACATTCAGTTGTCAGATTAAAAGTATGTGTCTGTATTGGTCAGGCTTTCTACAGTATTCTTTTTGTTTCCTGGGTGGTCTATGTTCTATGTTTGTAACTCTCCTTGAAAGGAAAGAAATATGTTTTAATTACACCACCCCCCCCCCCCCCCCACTTCCCCACAAAATTTTAATTACAGTGGTATATTATTATAAACACAATAAATGGTATTTATAAATTTACATATATTTTAACACCTCACATAGTAAATATCTCACAATTTACTCCTTCCTTTTCACAAACAACATTATATTACATAGTAAATATCTCACAATTTACTCCTTCCTTCACAAACAACATTATATTACCAGTTCCTCTATCACCACACCTATCATCACTGTTTGAGATTTGAGAGCAGTTTGAAACTGTTATAACTCTGATTGTTATAAACTGATATAACTCTGATTGTTATAAACTGTTATAACTCTGATTGTTATAAACTGATATAACTCTGATTGTTATAAACTGTTATAACTCTGATTGTTATTTCTAATGGTGTGCGGAGTACCCGTACTCTAGAGATTGTTCCCATCCACTGCGGGATACTGTAAGACGTTCATTTTTTTTTACACTACTATTTTGTCATCCCTGTTATTTATTATTAGTTAATATTATCGGGTACTTACTTTTTTCGTTCCCAGTGTTCTCTCTCTACTGCCACAGTACTCGTTTGAGTCAGGGAGTCTACTACACATTTATTATTCATCAGAGGTCGTGTGGCATGATCCTACGCAGTAATCACATTATTTTATATTCAAAATAAACATAACCATATCACCTCAAGCAAAATGCATTTTTTTAAAGACGATGTTGTCCAAATGGTTAGGTCGTATTTTTTTCTGAGAAAGCTCATATGACCTTATGCAGTTGCGAGCGCCGTAAAACCTCTACTAAAACTATTAAAAAAAGAGAAAGAAAGCATTTCGTTTCAGTTATGAGGTACAGATCATGGGAACTAAGAACTAAGAAGTTGCAGGCAATTTTAAATTTGAAAAAGTATTATTGTCAACTTGTTGCTCATGTTATCCTTGTTGGATGAATAAGGAAATGAAACCTGTAAACCTTCCCAATGTCATAGAGTAGGCTGTGTGCCTTCTGTAGGTCATGGTGCCTGTAGACTGCGAAACGGGCCGACTGCTCGCATGTTTTTTGCTCTTTTTGTGTAGTTTATGTTCTCAAAGTTGCTGTTGACGTCTCACATCATTGTCAGAGGCTCAATGAAAGTTCATGTTCCGGAAAGATTAGACTCTGGGAATTCAGAAATGGAAAGATGTTGGAATTAGAACTTTTAGTAATGATATTAAATATTACATAGATTATGTTGGTACACACAACAACAGCAACCGCCATCCCCCCCCCATTCATCAAACACCCGTAAAATACGACATACTCACTCACACACAATCACACACACACACACTCACACACATTTCTCTATGAGGCTCATGTTGTGGGTGGTTGTTATGCCTGCAGTGCGTGATTCTGTTTGTTGTTGATTCCTATTGAAGAAATTTGACAGCTGTGATTGTACTGTATTGTTGGGTTATTGCAAGGGTTGAGCTAGATATGTATTGTTGCTGTCTCAAGGAAAATAAAATGTGGGGTCTCCATTTGTGCTCCATTTTAAGGGATGCGTTTCCAAAAAAAAAATCTATTACTCATTTGTTTTTTGGGGTTGTTTTTTTTTTGGGGACAGCGACGATATTTGTGAGGGGTGCTGACAAGATGAATTACTTCTAAGATTTTAGTCCAATGGATAAACTACAGATTCATCAAATTCATAGGTCTATAGAGTTTTTCCCTATTTATTAGTATGGAATGATAAAAGGCATGATGTTAAACTGGAAGAAGATATTATAATGGCATCAGTTGAAAATCTACAAATTTCACCAACTTGTTGAAACATCTATCTTCCTTATCTCCCCCTCTTCTTTTTTATGTTTGTTACTCTCTTGTAACACCTCTAATCTTCTGGCGCTTATATAACCTTTTGCAGTTGCAAGCGCTCATAAAACCTAAAAAGAAACAACTTGTTGATTTTTGGTGAATGTCATCTCCATTTATGAATTGCCGGAAGTAATTTATTTTGTCAGCATTCCTCACATTTTGATGTTGAGAAGTGTTAGAATCCAAGTTGTGTGGTAAATGTTGCCAGTACAGATGAGAGGTTTTTTTTTAACAATCTCAGAAGCCATTATTTCCTTGTATGATTGATTACATTTTATATATTATTTTATATATATACATATATATTTACAATTTTCATGTATTCCAGTACTTCAGACTTTCCACGATCCACCTTCCTATGCCTTACCACCTTTTTTTTTTTCCAAAAAAACATTCCCATAAAGTTCCTGTGAAATGCTTGCCTTGGTACACCTATGCCCAATAAATACTTATTATTTTCATTTTAGGAATTGTTTGATTGTTTTTTTATTATCTAACCCTATCCGTACGTCATGTTTTACCATCGTATCCATACGACGTGGGGAACTCTGTACCACCACTTTCCGAAGAGGAAATTTACTTGTTAATCCGATCCGTACGCTTTGCGTATATAGTCTGTCAAAATGATTTTTTGAGAAATACTGAAACTTTCAAAGAGATCTTCGTACTAGAAATATTCTAAATTGTTAAGAATACAACCCCGGGGGTACAAAATGACCCAAGGGTTTACGAAGAGGGTTAAATGTTGCCTTGTGTCTTTTTTTGTCAGCAGGTGCTCTGGTGTGGTTTGCTCCTTCTTTTCTATCAAACATCTAAGTCTTTAGGCCATTCGCAAAGGGGGGACATTAACATCTCGAGTTCTTATGCACAGTAGAATTGTAATGAATTGTAAGTGGGCTGATTCATCAATGTCGTTGCATAACTGCCTGAACTGAAACAGAGAACTGCTTGCCTTTTCTTTCCTAATCCTTGCTATCGTCATTTTCCCTCTACTTCTTTTGCATGTTTGTCACATTCTTGTGACCCGGTATTTCCGACCGGGGTGCCTTGATAATGGAAGCAGACTTTGTGATGTGAAGCTAGAGAGGTGAGCAGAGTAAGTCTGATTCCCTGTAAGGACTTCTCTGTTGACGTCCACCCCTTGGCACTCATATGACCTTATGCCTTTGCGAGCGCCGTAAAACCTCTACTAAAACTAAACTAAAAAACATGTAAGGTCCACATCTCTCCTACTTCTTTTCTGTGCTTGTTACTATCTTGTGACACCTCTAATCTTCGGCGTTTATATATGTCCTTATTGTGTTGCAAATGCCGTAAAACTCTTACTAAAACGAAACTTTTTTCTGAATGCCTTGTTTGTTGAGTGTGGGTCTGCAATATCTTCGTAAATGTCTGTGCAAGCCGTTACATAAAGCGTTTTAAAATTTGTAAAAATCCGTTTTATTTTTTTTTAAGTTTTCAGTCCATACCTTTTTAAGTTAGTTTTAGTAAGGTTTTACGGCGCTCGCAACTGCATGAGATCATAATATGAGCGCCATTTTTTAGTCATGTCTTTTAAAAAACATTTTTTGTCAAGACAAAGATTGTGGGTGGTTGGCGGGTGCTCTGGTGTGTTTTGCTCCTTCTTTCCTATTAAGCATCTTTCGTCATAATCTCTCCTCGTTCTTCTTTGTATTTGTTACTCTCATGTAACACCTATAATCTTTGGCACCTATATGACCTTATGCAGTTGCGAGATTAGGACGATAGATTTTTTAAATAGGAAAAAATGAGCAAACCCTCTAATCTTCGGCACGTATATGACCTTATTGTGTTGCAAATGCCGTAAAACTCTTACTAAAACTTTAAAAAACTGTCCGGAGTAGATGCCCATTACCAGGGATCAAGTTCTGGCTCCCCATGAATAGAAGGCAAGCTAGCTAGAATGGTAGGATAATACTTGTCTGCAGCAAGTCTGTGGAAAAAAAGTTAGGGGGTTCTTGTGGTCAAGAGGTTAGGGCGTTCACCTCTCATTCAATAGTAGGTCCCGGGTTTGACACCTGACAGCAAGGGAATATTTTCTTCTCTAAAATTGTCTCTTTTCCTGTTTTTCAACTGTATTATTATTCTGGCGTCTGTCTGCTTTCATCTCCACTTTTTGCCACCTGCCCCTGAAAATGATTAATGCGCCCAGCGCGCTCATATGACCTTATTATGCAGATGCGAGGGCCGTAAAACACTTACCAAAACAAAGGATGTAGCTAATGCTAGAGGGAGATGGGAGGAGGAGGAGAAGCTGGATGTCCTTTTCTTTTTCTTTTTCTTTTTTTTGTTTTTTTTGTGTGTGTTTTGCGGCGCTCGCAAATGCATAGGGTCATATGGGAGCGCGGGACACATTAACATTAAACATTTTTGAATTGGTAGGAAATTTGGAATTTTGCCTGGATGGCTGCCGAAGCCTACTCTTATCGATCTTAGGACCACCACGGGATCTTAAACGCGCGTAACTTGCGCACGGGACCTCCGAGATTTTTCGCCCGTATCCGAGAAGGCTAGGTGTTTCGTCTTACGTACCATATGATTCGGGATGTGGATGAAAGACAGCTGCAAGAAGGAGCCGAGGAGTCGCAGTAGAAAGAGTCAGGAGCCCATAGGAGGGGGCAAAGGGGAGTGGGACAGAAAGTAGAGACGTAAGCAGACGACAGAACATGGACAGAGAGCAGGAAAGGAGGTGAAAGGAGAAATTTTGAGAGAAGAAAATTTTCAATCACTGTCCGGATTCGAACCCGTGACCTATTGAATGAGCGAGAGGCAAACATCATAACCTCTCGACCACGAGAGCCCCTTTCCACAGTGTGATGCTCTAGTCACGGCCAGTCCGCTCTTTGATGCTGTCTTCCCATCGTCTTTCGCAGTATTATGTTCCAGTCACAGCCA
>NW_004798184.1:76361-80928 GCF_000002075.1 Aplysia californica
AAAGATTATAATCAGTATTGACAGTGTAACGACCGATCAAACAAAATACTGAAAAAGGTGAGGGGACTGGAAAATGAAGATGCTTTCAGGTTTTTAGAGAATATCTATCTTTGAATAGAGCTCACTCGTGCAAAGAAGCCTATAAAACGCTAGAACCTTGGTAAAACAAAACAATTTGTTAGTTACTATAACTAAGCATGCTAGTAAATTATGACTAGTACTGAAAGTGAACGACCGACCACACAAATTACTGAAAACATTAGGAAGACTAAAAAACAAACTATGTTTCCATCTTTCACAGTAAATCTGGTTTTGAGTGGAGTTCACCTGTGCAAAGAAGCCTATAAAATGGTACCATCACCGGTAAAACACAATATTATCTGAGTTATTACAACTAGGCATTCACAAAACTAAAAGATTTTAACCAGTACTGAAAGTGTAACGACCATCCTGACAAATTACCAAAAAATGTAAGAGCCCTGAAAAATAAAGGTGCTTCAAGCTTTTAGAGAATATACCCGTGCCAAGAAGGCTATACAATGTAGAACAATGTTAAAACACAATTTTATCTTAGTTGTTACAACTAGGCATGGACAAATACTAATAGATTATTACCAGTACTGAAAGTGGAACAACCAACCAGACACATTACTGAAAAATGTAAGAAAACACAAAAATAAAGATGCTTCTATTTTTTTAGAATAGCAAGCTTTGAATAGAGTTCACTCGTGCAAGGAAGCCTATAAAACGCTAGCATCTTTTTATAAAAACAGAATAATCAGTAAGTTACTACAACTAAGCATGCACAAAAACGAGTACTGTAATTATAACGACCGACCACACAAATTAATTTTTTTTTAAATGTAGGAGGACTATGAAATAAAGTTTCTTCCAGCTTTCAGAGCATACCTAGTTTTGAATAGAGTTCACCCTTGGAAAGAATCCTATAAGATGATAGCACTACTGGTAAAACACAACATTATATTAGATGTTACAACTAGGCATCCACAAAAAGTAGAAGCTTATAATCAGTACATTGTACTGACAATGTAACGACCGATCAAACAAAATACTGAAAAAGATGAGGGGATTGAAAAATGAAGATGCTTTCAGCTTTTAGAGGATATCTATCTTTGAAAAGAGCTCACTCGTGCAAAGAAGTCTATAAAACGCTAGAACCTTTGGTAAAACAAATTAATGCGTTTGTTCCTACAACTAAGAATGTACAAAAGCTAAATCTAGCAAATTATGACCAGTACGGAAAATGAACAACCGACCACACAAATTACTCAAAGCATTCGGAAGACTAAAAAACAATGTTTCCAACTTTCACAGTAAATCTGGTTTTGAATGGAGTTAACCTATTCAAAGAAGCCTATAAAATGCTACCACCATTGGTAAGACAAAATATTACCTTAGTTGTTACAACTAGGAACGCACAAAAACTATAAGATTTAAACCAGTACTGAAAGTGTAACGACCGACCACACAAATTACTGAAAAATGTAGGAGGACTGAGAAAAAAAGATGCTTTAAGCTTTTAGAGAATATCTAGTTTTGTATAGAGTTCACCCGTGCCAAGAAGGCTATAACATTCTAGAACCATGTTAAAACACACTATTATCTTAGTTGTTACGACTAAGCATCCACAAATACGAATAGATTATTACCAGTACTGAAAGTGGAACGACAGACCAGACAAATTACTGAAAAATGTAAGAAGACTGAGAAATAAAGATGCTTCCAGGTTTTAGCGCAAATCTAGCTTCGAATAGACTTCCCTCGTGCAAAGAATCCTATAAAACGCTAGCACCTTTGATAAAAGAGAATAATGTGTTAGAAACTACAACTAAGCATGCACAAAGACTAGTGGATTATTACCTTTTCTAAAAGTGTAACGACTGAATAGATAAATTACTGAATAATGTAGGGACATTTCTAAATAAATATTATGCCTCCAGATTTTAGAGCATACGTAGCATTCAATAAGGTTCATTCGTGCAAAGAAGCCTATAAAACGCTGGCACATTGGATAAAAGAAAATAATGTGTTAGTAACTACAACTAAGCATACACAAAGACTAACAGACTATAACCAGTACTGAAAGTGTAACGACCTACAACACGAATTAATCAAAACAGTAGGAGGACTTTGAAATAAAGATTTTTCCAGGTTTCAGATCATAATATCTCGTTTTGAATAGAGTTCACTCGTGCCAAGAAGGCTGAAATGCTAGTACCATGTTAAAACACAATAATATCTTAGTTGCTACAACTAGGAATGAACAAAAACTAATAGATTATTACCCGTTCCCAAAAGTGTAACGACCGACCCGACAAATTACTGAAAAATGTAGGCAAACTGAAAAATAAAGACGCTACTAGCTTTTAGAGGATATCTAGCTTTGAATTGAGCTCACGCGTGCAAAGAAGCCTATAAAACGCTAGAACCTTTGGTAAAACAAACTAATGTGTTAGTTACTACAACTAAGCATGCACAAAAGCTTATCAAATTATGACCAGTACTGAAAGTGAACGACCGACCACACAAATGACTCCAAACATTTGAAAGACTAAGAAACAAACATCTTTCCAACTTTCACAGTAAATCTGGTTTGGAATGGGGTTCACCTGTGCAAAGAAGCCTATAAAATGCTACCACCAGTGGAAAAGAGCAATATTATCTTAGTTGTTACAACTAGGCATGGACAAAAATTAAAAGATTTTAACCAGTACTGAAAGTGTAACGACCGACCCGACAAATTACTGAAAAATGTAGGAAAACTGAAAAATAAAGATGCTTCTAGCTTTTAGAGGATATCTGGCTTTGAATTGAGCTCACGAGTGCAAAGAACCCTATAAAACGCTAGAATCTTTGGTAAAACAAACTAATGTGTCAGTTACTACAACTAAGCATGCACAAAAGCTTATCAAATTATGACCAGTACTGAAAGTGAACGACCGACCACACAAATTACTCCAAACATTTGAAAGACTAAGAAACAAACATCTTTCCAACTTTCACAGTAAATCTGGTTTGGAATAGGGGTTCACCTATTCAAAGAAGCCTATAAAATGCTACCACCAGTGGTAAAGCGAAATATTATCTTAGTTGTTACAAATAGGCATGCACAAAAACTAAAAGATTTTAACCAGTACTGAAAGTGTAACGACCGACCACACAAATTACTGAAAAATGTAGGAGGACTAAGAAAAAAAAAGATGCTTTAAGCTTTTAGAGAATATCTAGTCTTGTATAGAGTTCGCCCTTGCCAAGATGGTTATAAAAAGCTAGAATCATGTTAAAACACAATATTATCTTAGTTATTACAACTAAGTACGCACAAAAACTAATAGATTATTACCAGTACTGAAAATGGAACGACTAACCAGACAAATTACTGAAAAATGAAAGAAGACTGAGAAATAACGATGTTTCCAGGTTTTAGCGCATATCTAGCTTTGAATAGTTTCCTCGTGCAAAGAAACCAATAAAACGCTTGCACTTTTGATAAAAGAGAATAATGTGTTACTAACTTAACCGACTACAACTAAGCATGCACAAAGACTAACACACTATAACCAGAACTGAAAGTGTAACGACCTATCAAACAAATTACTCAAAACAGTAGGAGGACAATGAAATAAAGATTTTCCCAGCTTTCAGAGCTCACTTAGTTTTGAATAGAGTTCATCCGTGCCGAGAAGGCTATAAAATACTAGCACCATGTTAAAACACAATATTATCTTAGTTGTTACAACTAGGCATGCACAAAAATGAATAGATTATTATCAGCACTGAAAGTGTAACGCCTAGACAAATTACTAAAAAATGTAGAAAGACTGGAAAAAAAAGATTCTTCCAGCCTTCAGAGCTTACCTAGTTTTGAATAAAGTTCACCCTTGGAAAGAATCCTAAAAAATGATAGCACTACAGGCATGCACAAAAAATAAAAGATTATTATCACTACTGTCAGTGTAACGACCGATCAAACAAAACTGAAAAAGGTGAGGGGGACTGAAAAATAAAGATGCTTTCAGCTTTTAGAGGATATCTATCTTTGAATAGAGCTCACTCGTGTAAAGAATCCTATAAAACGCTAGAACCTTTGGTAAAACAAAATAATGCGTTTGTTCCTACAACTAAGAATGTACAAAAGCTAGATCTAGCAAATTATGACCAGTACGGAAAATGAACAACCGACCACACAAATTACTCAAAACATTCGGAAGACTAAAAAACAAACTATGTTTCCAACTTTCACAATAAATCTGGTTTTGAATGGAGTTAACCTATTCAAAGAAGCCTATAAAATGCTATCACCAGTGGTAAGACAAAATATTATCTTAGTTGTTACAAATAGGAACGCACAAAAACTATAAGATTTTAACCAGTACTGAAAGTGTAACGACCGACCACACAAATTACTGAAAAATGAGAAATAAAGATGCTCCAAGCTTTTAGAGAATAATATCTAGTTTTGAATAGAGTTCGCTCGTGCCAAGAAGGCTATACAATGCTAGAACCATGTTAAAACACAATATTATTTTAATTCTTAAAACAAAAA
>NW_004798184.1:81623-82950 GCF_000002075.1 Aplysia californica
AGAGAGAGAGGGGGGAAGAGGGTGGTTGGCGGGTGCTTTGGTGTGGTTTGCTCCTTCTTTCCTATCAAACATCTATCGTCCTGGTCTCACCTCCTTCTTTTTAGTGTTTGATACTCTCTTGTAGTGGGTGGTTGATAGGTGCCCTGGTGTGGTTTGCTCCTTATTACATCTATCGTCTTTATCCGTCCTCCTTTTTTTTTGTATCTGACTCTCTTGTAATACGTCTATTTTTCGAAACTTATAATATGACCTCATTGTGTTGCAAGCGTCGTAAAATTCTTACTAAAACTAAAAAGAGAAAAGAAGTAGGACCTACCAGTAGGGCCCTCCAACCACCCCACATCCAGTCAGTGACGGTGTGATCTTGGTAAGGCACCATACATTATTACACCATCTCCCTATATGGTTGTAAGACTTGTTGCGGTAAGAAATCAATGGCTGAATGAAAAGTAGGCACTGGGCATTGGATCTGCTACTGATTTCTTTATTCCTCTCCCTCAACCGTGGTAGCTATTTCATTAAGTGGGTGGTTGGCCGGTGCTCTGGTGTGATTTTCTCCTTCTTGCCTATCAAACATCTATTGTCCTGATCTCTCCTCCTTCTCTTTTGTATTCGCTACTCTCTTGTAACACCTCTAATCTTCGGCACTTATATGACCTCATTGTGTTGCAAGTTCCGTAAAACTCTTACTAAAACTAAAAAGAGAAAAAAAGTGGGACTTACCAGTAGGGCCCTCCAACCACCCCACATGTAGTCAGTGACGGTGTGATCTTGATTAGGCACCATACATTATTACACCATCTCCCTATATGGTTGTAAGACTTGTTGCGGTAAGAAATCAATGGCTGAATGAAAAGTAGGCACTGGGCACTGGATCTGCTACTGATCTGTTGCTTTTTTTTTTTAGGACTACAGGGGAAAAACGACTGTAGTCACAAACTGAACAATCGTGAGAGTACCAATTTTGAACCCTTGTTGACTAATAACTGTATTTCTGTTATACTGTTGGTTGGTTATTGTTGTTAGATTTCCCATTCAACAACACTTAACAATAAACCAAGAGTCAAACAAATATGAAGTTATGAGTCCACAAGCTTTTAAAATTGGCACCCTCACAATTTCCAGTTGTGACTACAGCCGTTTTTCCCCTGTGCTCTTCATTTCTTTTTCCCCAACTGTGGTAGCTTTTTTTTCGTTATTGTCCCTTGCCCATTTCTATGAGATTGACGCCATCTGATTAGCAGAAAAAGGTACGTATGATAGAGTCCAATAGTGTATTACAGTCATAGTTGGGTTGTTTTTGTTTTTTTTGTCCCTTGCCCATTTC
>NW_004798184.1:83050-87289 GCF_000002075.1 Aplysia californica
TAATTCTTAAAACAAAAAATGTACAAAAACTAATAGGTTATTACCAGTACTGAGAGTGGAACGACAGACCAGACAAATCACTGAAAAATGTAGAAAGACTGAGAAATAAAGAAGCTTCCAGCTTTCAGAGCATACCTAGTTTTGAATAGAGTTCACCCTTGGAAAGAATCCTATAAAATGATAGCACTACTGATAAAACACAACATTATATTAGATGTTACAACTAGGCATGCACAAAAAGTAGAAGCTTATAATCAGTACTGACAGTGTAACGACCGATCAAACAAAATACTGAAAAAGGTGAGGGGACTGAAAAATAAAGATGCTTTCAGCTTTTAGAGGATATCTATCTTTGAATAGAGCTCACTCATACAAAGTAGCCTATAAAACGCTAGAACCTTTGGTAAAACAAAATAATGCGTTTGTTCCTACAACTAAGAATGTACAAAAGCTAGATCTAGCAAATTATGACCAGTACGGAAAATGAACAACCGACCACACAAATTACTCAAAACATTCAGAAGACTAAAAAACAAACTATGTTTCCATTTTTCACAGTAAATCTGGTTTTGAATGGAGTTAACCTATTCAAAGAAGCCTATAAAATGCTACCACCATTGGTAAAACACAATATTATCTTAGTTGTTACAACTAGGAACGCACAAAAACTATAAGATTTAAACCAGTACTGAAAGTGTAACGACCGACCACACAAATTACTGAAAACTGTAGGAGGACTGAGAAAAAAAGATGCTTTAAGCTTTTAGAGAATATCTAGTTTTGTATAGAGTTCACCCGTGCCAAGAAGGCTATAACATTCTAGAACCATGTTAAAACACACTATTATCTTAGTTGTTACGACTAAGCATCCATAAATACTAATAGATTATACCAGTACTGAAAGTGGAACGACAGACCAGACAAATTACTGGAAAATGTAAGAAGACTGAGAAATAAAGATGTTTCCAGGTTTTAGTGCATAATCTAGCTTCGAATAAAGTCCCTCGTGCAAAGAATCCTATAAAACGCTTGCAACTTTGATAAAAGAGAATAATGTGTTAGTAACTACAACTAATCATACACAAAGACTAACAGACTATAACCAGTACTGAAAGTGTAACGACCTACAACACGAATTAATCAAAACTGTAGGAGGACTTTGAAATACAGATTTTTCCAGGTTTCAGATCATAATATCTCGTTTTGAATAGAGTTCACTCGTGCCAAGAAGGTTAAAATGCTAGTACCATGTTAAAACACAATAATATCTTAGTTGCTACAACTAGGCATGCACAAAAACTAATAGATTATTACCCGTTCCCAAAAGTGTAACGACCGATCCGACAAATTACTGAAAAATGTAGGAAAACTGAAGAATAAAGATGCTTCTAGCTTCTAGAGGATATCTAGCTTTGAATTGAGCTCACGCGTGCAAAGAACCCTATAAAACGCTAGAACCTTTTGGTAAAACAAACTGATGTGTTAGTTACTACAACTAAACATGCACAAAAGTTTTCAAATTATGACCAGTACTGAAAGTGAACGACCGACCACACAAATTACTCCAAACATTTGAAAGACTAAGAAACAAACATCTTTCCAACTTCCACAGTAAATCTGGTTTGGAATAGGGGTTCACCTGTGCAAAGAAGCCTATAAAATGCTACCACCAGTGGAAAAGCGCAATATTATCTTAGTTGTTACAAATAGGCATGCACAAAAACTATAAGATTTAAACCAGTACTGAAAGTGTAACGACCGACCACACAAATTACTGAAAAATGTAGGAGGACTGAGAAAAAAAGATGCTTCAAGCTTTTAGAGAATATCTAGTTTTGTATAGAGTTCGCCCGTGCCAAGAAGGCTATAAAATTCTAGAACCATGTTAAAACACACTATTATCTTAGTTGTTACGACCAAGCATCCACAAATACTAATAGATTATTACCAGTACTGAAAGTGGAACGACAGACCAGACAAATTACTGGAAAATGTTAGAAGACTGAGAAATAAAGATGCTTCCAGGTTTTAACACATATCTAGCTTCGAATAGAGTTCCCTCGTGCAAAGAATCCTATAAAACGCTAACACCTTTGATAAAAGAGAATAATGTGTTAGTAACTACAACTAAGCATGCACAAAGACTAGTAGATTATTACCTTTTCTAAAAGTGTAACGACTGACTAGATAAATTACTGAATAATGTAGGGAAATTTCTAAATAAATATTATGCTTCCAGATTTTAGAGCATACGTAGCATTCAATAAGGTTCATTCGTGCAAAGAAACCTATAAAACGCTAGCAACTTTGATAAAAGAGAATAATGTGTTAGTAACTACAGCTAAGTATTCACAAAAACAAATAGACTATTACCTTTTCTAAAAGTGTAACGACTGACTAGATAACTTACTGAATAATGTAGGGAAATTTCTAAATAAATATTGTGCTTCCAGATTTTAGAGCATACGTAGCATTCAATAAGGTTCATTCGTGCAAAGAACACTATAAAACGCTAGCACCTTGGATAAAAGAAAATAATGTGTTAGTAACTACAACTAAGCATACACAAAGACTAACAGACTATAACCAGTACTGAAAGTGTAACGACCTACAACACGAATTAATCAAAACTGTAGGAGGACTTTGAAATAAAGATTTTTCCAGGTATCAGATTATAATATCTCGATTTGAATAGAGTTCACTCGTGCCAAGAAGGCTGAAATGCTAGTACCATGTTAAAACACAATAATATCTTAGTTGCTACAACTAGGCATGCACAGAAACTAATAGATTATTACCCGTTCCCAAAAGTGTAACGACCGACCCGAGAAATTACTGAAAAATGTAGGAAAACTGAAAAATAAAGATGCTTCTAGCTTTTAGAGGATATCTTGCTTTGAATTGAGCTCACGCGTGCAAAGAACCATATAAAACGCTAGAACCATGTTAAAACACACTATTATCTTAGTTGTTACAACTAAGCATCCACAAATACGAATAGATTATTACCAGTACTGAAAGTGGAACGACAGACCAGACAAATTACTGAAAAATGTAAGAAGACTGAGAAATTAAGATGCTTCCAGGTTTTAGCGCACATCTAGCTTTGAATAGAGTTCCCTCGTGCAAAGAATCCTATAAAACGCTAGAAACTTTGATAAAAGAGAATACTGTGTTAGTAACTACAACTAAGCATGCACAAAGACTAGTAGATTATTACCTTTTCTAAAAGTGTAACGACTGACTAGATAAATTACTGAATAATGTAGGGAAATTTCTAAATAAATATTATGCCTCCAGATTTTAGAGCATACGTAGCATTCAATAAGGTTCATTCGTGCAAAGAACACTATAAAACGCTAGCACCTTGGATAAAAGAAAATAATGTGTTAGTAACTACAACTAAGCATACACAAAGACTAACAGACTATAACCAGTACTGAAAGTGTAACAACCTACAACACGAATTAATAAAAAAGAGTAGGAGGACTTTGAAATAAATTTTTTTCCAGGTTTCAGATCATAATATCTCGTTTTGAATAGAGTTCACTCGTGCCAAGAAGGCTGAAATGCTAGTACCATGTTAAAACACAATAATATCTTAGTTGCTATAACTAGGCATGGACAAAAACTAATAGATTATTACCCGTTCCCAAAAGTGTAACGACCGACCCGACAAATTACTGAAAAATGTAGGAAAACTGAAGAATAAAGATGCTTCTAGCTTTTAGAGGATATCTAGCTTTGAATTGAGCTCACGCGTGCAAAGAACTCTATAAAACGCTAGAACCTTTGGTAAAACAAACTAATGTGTTAGTTACTACAACTAAGCATGCACAAAAGTTTTCAAATTATGACCAGTATTAAAAGTGAACGACCGACCACACAAATGACTCCAAACATTCGAAAGACTAAGAAACAAATATCTTTCCAACTTTCACAGTAAATCTGGTTTGGAATAGGGTTCTCGTGTGCAAAGAAGCCTATAAAATGCTACCACCAGTGGTAAAGCGCAATATTATCTTAGTTGTTACAAATAGGCATGCACAAAAACTAAAAGATTTTAACCAGTACTGAAAGTGTAACGACCAACCAGACAAATTACTGAAAAATGTAGGAGCACTGAGAAATAAAGATGCTTTAAGCTTTTAGAGAATATCTAGTTTTGAATAGAGTTCGCCCTTGCCAAGATGGTTATAAAATGCTAGAATCATGTTAAAACACAATATTATCTTAGTT
>NW_004798184.1:87389-91612 GCF_000002075.1 Aplysia californica
TATAAACACATTATACGTAGCAGTATACACTCGATGATGATATTATTCTACTACTACACTACCCCCACACTATCACTCACTATATATATATATATCTATCTATATATATATATATATATGATATATAATATAATATAATGATGATAATAATGATAATAATAATAATAATAATAATAATAATAATAATAATAATAATACAGGATAATTAAACATATAAATATGAAGAACAATTTTTCTTGTAGCATACTCATATTATTCCATCTTCCTAGCCCCCCACCCCTCCCAATCTCCCCGCCCCAGAGAAAAATAATAACAACAACAACAGCAACAACAATAATAATAATAATAGTAATAATAACAACAATAACAACAACAACAACAACAACAACAACAACAATAATATATAAAAAAAATAACAATAATAATAATATATAATTATTAATTATTATTATCATTATTATTATTATTATTTTTATTAATAGTAATGATGATGCTGATGATGATAATGATGATGATAACAATAATAATAATAATAATAATAATAATTATAATAATAATAATAATAATAATAATAATAATAATAATAATAATAATAATAATAATAATAATAACAATAAATAACCCTGTTCACCTTTTTAAGCATAGATTAATTAGGAAATTGTTAGAGGCAAGAGTGCCTATTTATAGTAGGATATTTCTTATCTATTTCTTCTATTAAATTTTTAATAAGAAGTTTCGTTTGTTTGCTCCTCTTTGGGTACAGAATGTTTGTAGTGTCAAAATCGAAAGATCGTTCGCCCACCTTGCTCCGTCAGTTTGGAACTCTCTTCCCCAACCCTTGAGACATACAACATCTGAGTCTAAATTTAAAACATCTTTAAAGACACATTTAATGACATCCTTTTTAAGTCAGTAGATTCATGTTCAATACAATGTTATGTAAATGTCTATGTATCCATTTATGTATTTTGTGAATTGCAGTGTATATATTGTTTTATTCTCATTTCGTGACGATGTGTAATCGTGTGCGTGTGATAAGCAAGTAGATGTGTGTGTGTGTGTGTGTGTGTGTGTGTGTACGTGTGTGTGTGTGTGTGTGTGTGTGTGTGTGTGTGTGTGTGTGTATGTGTGTGTGTGTGTGAGTGTGTGTGTTTGTGTGTTTGGCAAACATGTGTGCGTGTTATGTGTTCGTGAGTGTGCATGCGTGTGTTTGTGTGTGTGTATATGAATATGTGTGTGTGTTTGTGTGTATATGAGTGTGTGTGTGTGAGTGTGTGTGTGTGTCGCGTGCATGAATATTTTTCTTACATGCATTTATGTAAAGCGCCTAGAGCTGTGTTTACACGGGAGTGGGCGCTATAGAAATGATCTTCATTATTAAAATGAATGCCTTCCTTTTTACATTGATCTTTTAACGCAATTTGGTATTGTATGAACTATTCACATTCCAAAAGTACGTGATCAATTGATAGTATTGTTTGGCATTGGTGGCATATTTGATTTCTTTGATAAACAAATATGGTGAGTATAATCTGAGTCGGGTAATCAAGTTGTGGCCCTCAGCATACGGTACCATAGTTTTTTTGTTTGGTACTATCTTTTTAAAGAATGTACATGTCTTTGAATTTGTCCATGCAGTCAGAAAAATGTTTTCTTTTACTCTTTCGTGTGAACGATTATTATTTCGAGGAGTCCCAGTTTTGAATTTATATATTCTTTCTTTTGCGTTCTTCCCTTGTTTGCAAGCTTGTCAGCCATCTCATTCCCATCTATTCCGCAATATGATGGTATCCAAATAATGGTAACCCTTTTCCTGTTAGTTAATAATAGTTCCTGTAATTCAATTATGTCCTGGAGAATGCCAAATCTAGCATGATTTCTGTGAGGTTCCCCAAGTGATTGGGCTGCCGAGAGAGAATCAGTGAGTATAAGAATATCCCTGTCCAATTCATAAAGTCAAAGATTATAATCAGTATTGACAGTGTAACGACCGATCAAACAAAATACTGAAAAAGGTGAGGGGACTGGAAAATAAAGATGCTTTCAGGTTTTAGAGAATATCTATCTTTGAATAGAGCTCACTCGTGCAAAGAAGCCTATAAAACGCTAGAACCTTGGTAAAACAAAACAATTTGTTAGTTACTATAACTAAGCATGCACAAAAGCTAGTAAATTATGACTAGTACTGAAAGTGAACGACCGACCACACAAATTACTCAAAACATTTGGAAGACAAAAAAACAAATATGTTTCCAACTTTCAATATTACTTTAGTTGTTACAACTAGGCACGCGCAAAAACTAATAGATTATTATCATTTCTAAAAGTGTAATGACCGACCAGACAAATTACTGAAAAATGTAAGAGCACTGAGAAATAAAGACGCTTCAAGCTATTAGAGAATGTCTAGTTTGGAATAGAGTTCGCCCGTGCAAAGAAGCCAAAAAAATGCTAGAACCAAGTTAAAACACAATATTATCTCAGTTGTTACGTACAACTAAGCATGCACAAATACTAATAAATTATTACCAGTACGGAAAGTGGAACGGCAAACCAGACAAATTATTGAAAAATGAAAGAAGACTGAGAAATAAAGATGCTTCCAGGTTTTAGCGCAAATCTAGCTTTGAATAGATTTCCCTCGTGCAAAGAATCCTACAAAACGCTAGCACCTTTGGTAAAGGAGAATAATGTGTTAGTAACTACAACTAAGCATACACAAAGACTAACAGACTATAACCAGTACTGAAAGTGTAACGACCTACAACACGAATTAATCAAAACTGTAGGAGGACTTTGAAATAAAGATTTTTCCAGGTTTCAGATCATAATATCTCGTTTTGAATAGAGTTCACTCGTGCCAAGAAGACTAAAATGCTAGTACCATGTTAAAACACAATAATATCTTAGTTGCTACAACTAGGAATGAACAAAAACTAATAGATTATTACCCGTTCCCAAAAGTGTAACGACCGACCCGACAAATTACTGAAAAATGTAGGAAAACTGAAAAATAAAGATGCTTCTAGCTTTTAGAGGATATCTGGCTTTGAATTGAGCTCACGCGTGCAAAGAACCCTATAAAACGCTAGAACCTTTTGGTAAAACAAACTAATGTGTTAGTTACTACAACTAAACATGCACAAAAGTTTTCAAATTATGACAAGTACTGAAAGTGAACGACCGACCACACAAATTACTCAAAACATTCGAAAGACTAAGAAACAAACATCTTTCCAACTTTCACAGTAAATCTGGTTTGGAATGGGGTTCACCTGTGCAAAAAAGCCTATAAAATGCTACCACCAGTGGTAAGACACAATATTATCTTAGTTGTTACAAATAGGCATGCACAAAAACTAAAAGATTTTAACCAGTACTGAAAGTGTAACGACCAACCAGACAAATTACTGAAAAATGTAGGAGCACTGAGAAATAAAGATGCTTCAAGCTTTTAGAGAATATCTAGTTTTGAATAGAGTTCGCCCTTGCCAAGAAGGCTATAAAATTCTAGAATCATGTTAAAACACAATATTATCCTAGTTATTACAACTAAGTACGCACAAAAACTAATAGATTATTACCAGTACTGAAAATGGAACGACTAACCAGACAAATTACTGAAAAATGAAAGAAGACTGAGAAATAAAGATGTTTCCAGGTTTTAGCGCATATCTAGCTTTGAATAGTTTCCTAGTGCAAAGAAACCTATAAAACGCTTGCACTTTTGATAAAAGAGAATAATGTGTTACTAACTTAACCAACTACAACTAAGCATGCACAAAGACTAATAGACTATAACCAGAACTGAAAGTGTAACGACCTACCACACAAATTACTCAAATCGGTAGGAGGAATATGAAGTAAAGATTCTTCCAGCTTTCAGAGCTCACTTAGTTTTGAATAGAGTTCGCACGCTTCAAGAAGACTATAAAAAGCTAGCACCATGTTAAAACACAATATTATCTTAGTTGTCACAACTAGGAATGTAAAATAGCTAATCGATTATTACCAGTTCCCAAAAGTGTAACGACCGACCAGACAAATTACTGAATAATGTAGGAAAACTGAAAAAATAAAGATGCTTCTAGTTTTTAGAGAATAGCAAACTTTGAATAGAGTCCACTCGTACAAAGAAGCCTATAAAGCGCTGGCACCTTTTATAAAACAGAATAATCTGTTAGTTACTAAAACTAAGAATGCACAAAAACTAATAGACTATA
>NW_004798184.1:91712-97211 GCF_000002075.1 Aplysia californica
TATTACAACTAAGTACGCACAAAAACTAATAGATTATTACCAGTACTGAAAATGGAACGACTAACCAGACAAATTACTGAAAAATGAAAGAAGACAGAAATAAAGATGCTTCCAGATATTTGCGCAAATCTAGCTTTGAATAGAATTTCCTCGTGCAAAGAAGCCTATAAAACGCTAGCATCTTTGTTTAAAAAAGATTTATGTGTTAGTTACTATAACTAAGCATGCACAAAAATCAATGCCTTATAATCAGTACTGAAAATGTAACGACCGACCGCACAAATTACTCAAAAAAGTAACAGAGCTATAAAATAAAGATGCTTCTTGCTTTCAGAGCATACCTAGTTTGGAATAGAGTTCACCCTTGGAAAGAATCGTATAAAATAATAGCACTACTGGTAAAACACAACATTATATTACAAGTTACAACTAGGTCGAGGCATGCACAAAAAGTAAAATATTATAATCAGTACAGACAGTGTAACGACCGATCAAACAAAACACCGAAAAAGGTGAGGGGATTGAAAAATAAAGATGCTTTCACTTTCAGCTTTTATAGGATATCTATCTGTGAGTAGAGCTCACTCGTGCAAATACGCCTATAAAACGGCAGTACATTTCTTAAACAAATTAATGTGTCAGTTACTACAACTAAGCATGCTCAAAAGCTTATCAAATTATGACCAGTGCTGAAAGTGAACGACCAACCACACAAATTACTCAAAACATTAGGAAGACTAAAAAACAAACTATGTTTCCAACTTTCACAGTAAATCTGGTTTTGAATGGAGTTAACCTATTCAAAGAAGCCTATAAAATGCTACCACCATTGGTAAGAAACAATATTATCTTATTTGTTACAACTAGGAATGCACAAAAACTATAAGATATAAACCAGTACTGAAAGTGTAACGACCGACCACACAATTTACTGAAAAATGTAGGAGCAATGAAAAATAAAGATGCTCCAAGCTTTTGGAGAATAATATCTAGTTTTGAATAGAGTTCGCTCGTGCCAAGAAGGCTATACAATGCTAGAACCATGTTAAAACACGATATTATTTTAATTCTTAAAACTAAAAATGTACAAAAACTAATAGGTTATTACCAGTACTGAGAGTGGAACGACAGACCAGACAAATCACTGAAAAATGTAGAAAGACTGAGAAATAAAAAAGCTTCCAGCGTTCAGAGCATACCTAGTTTTGAATAGAGTTCACCCTTGCAAAGAATCCTAAAAAATGATAGCACTACAGGCATGCACAAAAAATAAAAGATTATTATCACTACTGACAGTGTAACGACAGATCAAATAAAATACTGAAAAAGGTGAGGGGACTGAAAAATAAAGATGCTTTCAGCTTTTAGAGGATATATATCTTTGAATAGAGCTCACTCATACAAAGTAGCCTATAAAACGCTAGAACCTTTGGTAAAATAAACTAATGTGTTAGTTACTACAACTAAACATGCACAAAAGCTTATCAAATTATGACCAGTACTGAAAGTGAACGACCGACCACACAAATTACTCAAAACATTTGAAAGACTAAGAAACAAACGTGTTTCCAACTTTCACAGTAAATCGGGTTTTGAATGGAGTTAACCTATTCAAAGAAGCCTATAAAATGCTACCACCAGTGGTAAGACACAATATTATCTTAGTTGTAACAACTAGGAATGAACAAAAACTATAAGATTTAAACCAGTACTGAAAGTGTAACGACCGATCACACAAATTACTGAAAAATGTAGGAGGACTGAGAAAAAAAGATGCTTCAAGCTTTTAGAGAATATCTACTTTTGAATAGAGTTCGCCCTTGCCAAGATGGTTATAAAATGCTAGAATCATGTTAAAACACAATATTATCTTAGTTATTACAATTAAGTACGCACAAAAACTAATAGATTATTACCAGTACTGAAAATGGAACGACTAACCTGACAAATTACTGAAAAATGAAAGAAGACTGAGAAATAAAGATGTTTCCAGGTTTTAGCGCATATCTAGCTTCGAATAAAGTTCCCTCGAGCAAAGAAACCTATAAAACTCTTGCACTTTTGATAAAAGAGAATAATGTGTTACTAACTTAACCGACTACAACTAAGCATGCACAAAGACTAATAGACTATAACCAGAACTGAAAGTGTAACGACGTACCACAAAAATTACTCAAATCGGTAGGAGGAATATGAAGTAAAGATTCTTCCAGCTTTCAGAGCTCACTTTGTTTTGAATAGAGTTCGCACGCTTCAAGAAGACTATAAAAAGCTAGCACCATGTTAAAACACAATATTATCTTAGTTGTCACAACTAGGAATGTAAAATAGCTAATCGATTATTACCAGTTCCCAAAAGCGTAACGACCGACCAGACAAATTACTGAATAATGTAGGAAAACTGAAAAATAAAGATGCTTCTAGTTTTTTAGAGAATAGCAAACTTTGAATAGAGTTCACTCGTACAAAGAAGCCTATAAAGCGGTAGCACCTTTTATAAAACAGAATAATCTGTTAGTTACTAAAACTAATAATGCACAAAAACTAATAGACTATAACCTGTACTCAAAGTGTAACGACATATCACACAAATTACTCAACCCAAAACAGTTGGAAGACTTTTTTAAAATTCCCAAAAAGAAAGGCATTTTGAAAGTTATGATGAGGTCAAAGAAGCGACAGAAGGCTGGTTTTCTGACATTTTAGGATCTTCTTTTTTAAGGTCTTTTCAAGGTCATATACCGATGGCAAAAATGTATAACTGTGGGAAGAGACTACTTTGAGAAAGATCAAGGTTAGTACAATGTACCGAATTTCAGCTTTCTGCCTTTATGGTCCAGTAAAAAAACAAAATAAAAAAACAACAAAAAAACAAACAAAAAAAAACTTTTTGTATGCCCCTCGTATTGTGTCTGTCAAGGATCTGAGAGCAATGAGGATTTTTAGATATGATGGTGGTGGAGAGTGAAGTCTCTGCTAAGGTTACCTTATAAATATTTCACCAGCTCAGAATTACAACGTTCTATCTGACATTTTTGACTGTTACTAAGACCATGACTTCAGAAACCATGTTCTGTCTGCTCTATCAGAACTGTAAGATTATTCGGAGTCGTTATCAAGATACATGTGAACAGTGTGTTTTTAAAAATGCAGTCAAAAAAGCTTGACATGATGCAAAAATCAAAATGGTTGACGTCAAATTTCTCTCAAAACTAGGTGCCGAGCAGGTACAGCTTTGTAATTCTGAGGTAGCGATTAATCTATTCTATCGGGCCAAGCCAAGTGACGAGAGGGCCTAAGTAGGTAAACAGTGCAGTGGCAGGTATGTTGGGGTCTTCATTAGCAAGTTATACTTGTACCAAATGAGATAGAAACTCCATCTATAAAGAAAAATTCTGAAAAGCGCACATAGCAATTCGCACGCAATAACCGTCATGAGACAAAAATTCTAATGTAGGCCTAGGAGAAAAAGAAACCAAGAGATGAGAAGGAAAAATATATCACAGAAAAAGGAAAGAACAATAACTGATAAATTGGCAGTGAGTAATCGATATTCTGTTAAATGAATACGATCCCATTTGTTAATTAGTCACAGATTCACAGTGTGCAAACTTGATCCTTGGCTATAACGGGGATATCAAGTCAGGGCCTACTGTGTCGTGATTGTAAATGTAGGTGAACAGAAAATTGCATAGATGATCATTCCACGCTGAAGAGCAGAGTGATCCACCCCCCCCCCCAAAAAAAAACACAAAAAAACAAACAACAACAACAAACGCACCCCTCAAAAAAAACCAAAAAACCAAAACAACAACAACAACCAAACAAACAAAACAAACAAACAAAAAAACATACAAAGCAACAAACAAAAAACTAAACAACTTGTTTTGTAAATATTATCCTCCTCACCGAAGTTTTGTGTCTCAAATTTGTACACAACAGTTTGGAGTCAAAAGGAAGGTGTCTGATGTTCATCTTAGATAAATCCACAGAATAGTTTTTCTATACATAGACCGTAATAAAAATACAACCCATTTTCAGCTATGTCCCCATTTTTTGTAGCATGTCGCACTAGTTCGCATTGGGCCTACCACTAAAAGTCCCAAAGACTGGGCCATTTTGCCAGCTATACTTGTCTAACAGGCCAATAGAAGTTTGCAGATAGTTTTTCTCAAGTTTGCTTTTCCTGTTGAGATCTTTGTTGTGGCAGATAGTTTTACTCGTTTCCTTTGCCTGTTGAAATCTTGGTCAAGATTAGTAAAGAGCGGAGGGCTTTTTGTATTGAACATTTCCTCACCACCAACTCATTTCGTAAGTTTCGGACAAGGTACAGATATAATGTTAAAATGCCCTTAAGTCTTCCATTGATGTCAAGGGTGAAAATGGCCCATCTGTTAGGACCTTTGAGAATCAGAATTCAAAATTCTTAGACAAAAAGACAAAATGACTATTTCAGGTCACACAGTTCGCACCCCTTTAAACGTCACCACGGTGTTGCATTCAGTAGATGAGCCCCATGAGACGTCGGTCCGTAGACAATGTTTGCAACTAGGACTTTCTTACACCCCAGCGGTCTGCATTCTCAAGGTAGATCTTCATCTACGACTGTACCATTTTCGTGTTCGCGATGCTGTCATGGATCAGAGTACAGCAATGTGTTCATGATTCCTCCATCGTATTGAAAAGCGTGAACATTTCTTCTATGACATTTGGTTCCTTGACAAAGGTAATATTATTCACCTTTCAGGATAATAATGTTAACTCCACAAAATGCTGTCTATTTGAGCAACCTCACCCTACCGCCTATTCTCTCTAGAAACAACTCCAAACTGCAAGGTGCACAGTGTGCGTGCGTGTGGCTTTGAGTGCTTATGGTTAGGTGGATCCTTGTGTTTGGCCACCACTGAAGATTACGAACGACACGTTAAAATTTGTCGAGTTCAAAGAAAGATTTTTTAAAAAATATTGCTGGTTCTCGGAATTCCGGAATTTTACAAATATATATATTTTTCAAAAACTCTGTAAGAAAAAAAGAAATATTGTGTAAATGTTGCAGGGATGGAAAGATTAGATTTTAAAAAGAAAAGGAAGGGGAAAAAAACCACCAATCATTTCATGACTCTCCTTACAAGATCTTTCAAGATTGGTGCATTTTGCGTTAGATCTATGTCGTTTTTATAAAAGCCATTTCCGTTTTCGAAAACAAGTTTTTTACTTTATGAATTTTATGTCAAACAAATTCCTTTTGGATGAATTATACCTGTTCCAAATTACAACATTCTAGTACAAATTTGGTGCGAGATATTTATAGAAAAAAAAGTTGTTTAGTTGTTTGCTTTTTTTTTTGGATCACCCTGTAATGCGCACCACTCTGGGCTCCTCCTTACGCCGTCATAACATTTTTTGGGGGTACATGTACATGTTTTACGGCGCTCACAACCGCATAAGGTCATAGGAGAGCGCGGGACACGTTAAGAATTTTCTAGTTTGGTAAGAATT
>NW_004798184.1:97311-99272 GCF_000002075.1 Aplysia californica
CCTGTACTCAAAGTGTAACGACATATCACACAAATTACTCAACCCAAAACAGTTGGAAGACTTTTTTTTAATTCCCAAAAAGAAAGGCATTTTGAAAGTTATGATGAGGTCAAAGAAGCGACACAAGGCTGGTTTTCTGACATTTTAGGATCTTCTTTTTTAAGGTCTTTTCAAGGTCATATACCGATGGCAAAAATGTATAACTGTGGGAAGAGACTACTTTGAGAAAGATCAAGGTGAGTACAATGTACCGAATTTCAGCTTTCTGCCTTTATGGTCCAGTAAAAAAACAAAAACAAAAAAACACTTTTTGTATGCCCCTCGTATTGTGTCTGTCAAGGATCTGAGAGCAATGAGGATTTTTAGATATGATGGTGGTGGAGAGTGAAGTCTCTGCTAAGGTTACCTTATAAGTATTTCACCAGCTCAGAATTACAACGTTCTATCAGACATTTTTGGCTGTTACTAAGACCATAAGTTCAGAAACCATGTTCTGTCTGCTCTAAGAGAACTGTAAGATTATTCGGAGTCGTTATCAAGATACATGTGAACAGTGTATTTTTAAAAATACAGTCAAAAAAGCTTGACATGATGCAAAAATCAAAATGGTTGACGTCAAATTTCTCTCAAAACTAGGTGCCGAGCAGGTACAGCTTTGTAATTCTGAGGTAGCGATTAATCTGTTCTATCGGGCCAAGACAAGTGACGAGAGGGCCTAAGTAGGTAAACAGTGCAGTGGCAGGTATGTTGGGGTCTTCATTAGCAAGTTATACTTGTAGCAAATGAGATAGAAAATCCATCTATACAGAATTATTCTGAAAAGCGCACATAGCAATTCGCACGCAATAACCGTCATGAGACAAAAATTCTAATGTAGGCCTAGGAGAAAAAGAAACCAAGAGATGAGAAGGAAAAATATATCACAGAAAAAGGAAAGAACAATAACTGATAAATTGGCAGTGAGTAATTGATATTCTATTCAATGAATACGATCCCATTTGTTAATTAGTCACAGATTCACAGTGTGCAAACTTGATCCTTGGCTATAACGGGGATATCAAGTCAGGGCCTACTGTGTCGTGATTGTAAATGTAGGTGAACAGAAAATTGCATAGATGATCATTCCACGCTGAAGAGCAGAGTGATCCACCCCCCTCCCCCCCAAAAAAAACAACAACAAAAACAAAAAAACAACAACAACAACAACAAACGCACCCCTCAAAAAAACCCAAAAAACCAAAACAACAACAACCAAACAAACAAAACAAACAAACGAACAAAACATACAAAACAACAAACAAACAAACAACTTGTTTTGTAAATATTTTCCTCCTCACCGAAGTTTTGTGTCTCAAATTTGTACACCACAGTTTGGAGTCAAAAGGAAGGTGTCTGATGTTCATCTTAGATAAATCAACAGAATAGTTTTTCTATACATAGACCGTAATAAAAATACAACCCATTTTCAGCTAGAATCTATGTCCCCGTTTTTGTAGCATGTCGCACTAGTTCGCATTAGGCTTACCACTAAAAGTCCCAATGACTGGGCCATATTGCCAGCTACAGTTGTCTAACAGGTCAATATTAGTTTGCAGATAGTTTTTCTCAAGTTTTCTTTGCCTGTTGAAATCTTGGTTACGATTAGTAAAGAGCAGAGTGCTTTTTGTATTGAACATTTCCTCACCACCAACACAATTCGTAAGTTTCGCACAAGGTGCGGAAATAATGTTGAAGTGTCCTTAAAAGTAAAAGGCTTTCTTTGATATCAAAGGTGAAAATGGTCCATCTGTTAGGACTTTAGAGAATCAGAATTCAAAATTCTTAGACAAAATGACTACTTCAGGTCACACAGTTCGCACCCTTTTAAACGTCACCACGGTGTTGCATTCAGTAGATGAGCCCCATGAGACGTCGGTCCGTAGACAATGTTTGCAACTAGGACTTTCTTACACCCCAGCGGT
>NW_004798184.1:100627-119656 GCF_000002075.1 Aplysia californica
AAAAAATGGAGACGAAAGCAGACGACAGAACATTATTAGAGAGCAGGAAAGGAAGAAAGGAAGTGAAATGAGAACATTTCAAAGAAAAAAAATTTCAGTCGTCGAGTGTCAGGTTTCGAACGCGGGGCCTATTGAATTAGAGGCGAACACCTTTACCTCTAGACCACCAGCGTGTCCCCTTTCATAACATGTGTGGTCAGGACACATACCTGGAGGAACTTAGCAAAAAGCTGATGCTTTAACTAAAAAAAATCAAACACAAAAATTATAAACAATAAATATTAACCATTTTATTAATAGTTTTCATGTGTCAAGCGGAAGAAATCAACCCTCATGTACAAATGTTTCAGTCATATGTTGTTGTTGAAACAATACGTCTGAAATGGAATTATACCTCATCGGCTCTCAGTCTCGGGAACTCATTCGTGACAATATACAATTTCAACACGTCCAAAGACAGACCAACAGATTCACGAAACACCAAATAAGCATTCATTCATACAGCAGTTTTACAGCACTTGCCACACAATTTGGTCATATATAGGTGCCAAGCATTAGAGGTATTACTGGATAGAAACATAAGAATAAAGAAGGGGAGAGATAAGGACGATACATGTTTACTGCGATAGAAGGAGCAAAACGAAACCAGAGCACCCGCCAACTACCCACCAAGGACAGGCTGGGAGAAAAATAGCACTAGTTGAAAAAAGTCAAAACAAATAAATTGCACTGGAAACCCAATAACGACTTTCACAGCACTCGAGAAAAGAACATTTTTTTGTTTGATTTGTAATTCACTTTACGTTTTTCAAAATCATGAACCTATTCGCATGGTAGATAATGGTTCCAGACCCCCAGTTACAAATTATGCAAGTACGCAAAAAGCAACAAAGTCACCCAGCTCTCATACAAAATCATCACGTCTCTGTTTTACAGAAAAGTAACTATAGGAAAATAATTTCAAACATTTTTTTTTTACACCTATGATGATAATAGAATCGATTTATACACTCACTCAAGCAAGCAAAAAAATCCTGGCCAGCAAAGAAGTTTGTCGCATTTCCATGCCTGAGGCTGGTTGCAAAACTTCAACTAACTTCACGAAATTACGTGATAAATAATGAGGCTTGTCTGTTTCCCACACCCGTTTGTCATTCCAGGAAAAGAAGAAAAAAGACAACTTTATTCATATCCCTGATAAATTAAATTATTGAGAAACAAAGAGTAGGAAATGAACCACAAAGTTCTACAGTAAGGCCTAGGAAAACAATGTTCATCACAAAATTGTTTGTTTTAGTAGAGGTTTTACGGCGCTCGCAGCTGCATAAGGTCATATGAGCGCCAGAAGATTAGAGGTGTTACAAGAGAGTAACAAACATAAAAAAAGAAGGAGGGGGAGATAAGGACGATAGATGTTTGATAGGAAAGAAGAAGCAAACCACACCAGAGCACCCGCCAACCACTGTTCATCACAAAATGATAACCAAAAGGTGCAGGGGGAAAAGATGGGGGAAAAAAGACAAACAGCCACCATAGACGAGTGAGTATTCAAAAAGTTCTCTTCAAATACTTGTATTCTGAGATATTTGCAGGTGTCCTTGGACCTCTGTGGTTGCACAGACATATAAACATTATCACTCTTTAACACAAAAATACATTTAAAAAAAAAAAAGGATTCCATATTATTTGTACGTAAGTGTGTGCACCCCATCAACCATAGAAAGCTCATCACTGAAACAGAATAAAAAGATACATTTTTATGGAAAAAATAGGGATAAGTGACTGGAAAATTCACGGGAAGGGATATAAAAAGGCAGTAGTAATAAAATATAATAAGATTATACTTAAGAAAAAGCAGCCCTCCCTAGATAGGGAAAAAAGGATAAAAGAAAAGTACTAAATAAATAATTACACAAAGTTGGGTACTTTATTTTACAGAACTTGTATTACAGGTAAAAAAGGTATCATAGTCATAGAGAGTAAGATTTCATGTGTTGGCCTACTTATGCAGGGTGTGTTAAAATATGGACGCGTAGGAAATCTGATAACCTGCACTGCAATTGACAGCAGGGTGGACTTATTGCATTTGGGCTAAACCTGAATCTTGTACGGCTCATCAACCTTTGCGGTACAAATGGTGGAAAATCATAATATCGAAGACGTTATTGGTTTCTTTGATTACTTGGATCCAGAGCTAGAGTCATGACAGACGGCACATGTCCATAGCTGCTCATCTCTCCTTTCCAGAGTCCACCCCCAGGGTCTTCCTGCTAATTGTCTCCACGAGGAGCTGGTTTGAGACACGCCTGACCACTCCGCAGAGCAAACTTTTTTCCCCGTTTCTACTCCAGTTGACTGAGTTGGGTAAAAGTCTACTTGAGTCCACCATTCGAAACTTACCACTTGACCTACTGTGCACATCCAGGGTCTCCACTCCCTGTGGGGCCACACGTGGGTTGCTGCTGTGGCATCATTTGCTTTGTTTTTGTCTTAGTGGAGGTTTGTTTGTTTTATGTCTTAGTAGAGGTTTTACGGCGCTCGAAACTGCATAAGGTCATATAAGTGCCAAGGGGTGGATATCATCAGAGAAGTCTTAACGGGGAATCAGACTTACTCTGCTTACCTCTCTAGCTTCAACAGCATAAAGTTTGCTTCGACTATCAAGGCACCCCGGAAATAGCGGGTCACAAAGAGTGTGACAAACATACAAAAGAAGTTGAGGAAAATGACAATAGTAAGGATTAGGAAAGAAAAAGCAGAAGTCCCCTGTTGCAGTTCAGACATAGTTAAGAGCATGACATCAAATGAATCAGCCCATTTACAATTTTACTGTGCATAAAAACAGATTAATGTCCCCCCTTTGGAAATGGCTTAAAGACACTTCAGTCAGCAGCACCGCCCCGGGGGGTTGGTGGCATCATTTGCGGAAAACAGTTTTACTTATTATAAGAATGTAAGACTCAAGTAGAACTTTCGATGTTGAACATTTTTAACGAGCATTTCAATAATTTCATGAAAAAATATGTTTTGCCTACCTGTCTAGATTTTAGGGACATATTGTATAGTCTACGTATATTGTCAGCAACATTCCACTAGTGCCTTGGCACTTTTTTTAAACTTTGGATAAAAATTAATGAAAAAGAGATCGCCCACAAACAAGATCATAACTGCAGCTCTTGTGGTTTTTCATTAAAAACTAAGAAGAAGATAATATAACATGCACTTTAGGGTCAGTATTCGCACAACACTTTTATCCAGCTACCCCTCAGAACTTGAGATGGATATTATTGGAATATCATTGACGATATGAAATACATGTATGACCTCAAAGAATCACGCGGTCAGAACATCTATCCATCACTCCTTATCACAAAAAAGCTACAAAAAAACAAACATAAAGGATCTTAGCCAAATGACACACACACACATACATACACATATATATATATATATATATCTAAGTGTCACAAAGCTTCAGAGGTATAATTTACACCATAAATAAACTACACCTTCAGTTACAAGGGTTTTACCCTCCAATTACAGAAGCCGTACATCCATTTACACACATATATTATATCCAACAATCCAATGACCATGACAAGAAGACACAGAGGATTCTTTTCAACTTCTCCTATGATAATATGAACGGGAATGGAACAAATAGATGACGAACGGCATGCAAAATTAACATACTGGTAAGTAATGTTTCGTGGTAAAAAAAACCTAGTTACAGTATGACACGGATAGGTTGAACATAGAAGATTCGAAATCACACATATGTTGAACTGTGCCTGCAGTCCCCGTTTTTTCTTCTTCTTTATCTCTTTGAAAGATATCCCTCGAACAATGGACCCGTTGAACAACCGAGGCCGGTCTAAACAAATCCGAGCTATCCGTATTATACTGTACTTTGTGTAAAGTCCCTTACTTTATTTATCCGATCCAGCGACCATCTGGGTTCTAGCCCTTCGGCCTGGCGTGTAAAGTCCCTCTTTCCACTCTGTGGAGATACTGCCAAGTACCAGCCAGCCTTTATTCCTGAGACTCACATACTCACATACTGTTTTCCTTGAAAGAAGTTATATATTTCAGACTTCTAAGGTTTTGCAACTAATAATACCATTAACATCTGCATCTCATCGCAATCACAAGTAAAACGAGCAACTGCAAATTTTGAAAGTTATTATTAGACTTACTCAACATGATGAGCAGGGTCAAGCAGAGTCGCTCACTATTTTTGCAACAACGACGATACACCGCTGTTCGACAAATCAATCATGTGAATTTCAGTGTATGATTTAAACCGCTTTTGACAGTTAAAGGTCACATTAGAAGAAGGAGGCACATCATTACGGTTAACAACAAACCCGAATTTTACAGGAGATATAAAATTTTGTAATTTTAAAATATATAACTTCTGTTGATAATTTTTATGTTCACAGTAATTTGCTGTTCAAGAAATGGTCAGCATGAATCAAAGATGATTTGTTTGTTTGTTTGAGTAAAGGGAAGCACATCGACAAAATAATGGTCATTTTGTGCTGGGAAAAAGTACGACAAACAGACAGAAACAACAGAGGGAAAGTAAAAAAGAATAGAATAGGAAAGGATGTGAAAGGAGAACATCTTAGAGAAGAAAATTTTCTGTCACTATCCGGACTTGAACCTGGGACCTAATGCATGAGAGGTGAACGTCGTAACCTGTAGACCACGAGAGCCCCCATGGCACATCTACCTCAGCCTTGGGAGGAGGACACCTAACAAAAACAACAACTTTCAGCCCAAACAAAACATTTCATAGCTCCCAATTTGGGCTGAAACACAAAATCATAAATTTTCCAGCTCAGCACACAAACATTCATAATGATAGACAAAACCAAAAATTTCGATGAAAAAGAATGATATTATCCTCGACGATCTCCGAAGTATCATAAGTGGGGCATGAAGCGCTAGATCTGAAAACATACACAGGCAGGGCACACATGTAATTCTAACAAAAAAGATCACTATATATAGATAAAGGATGATATGTATCACAGACATTTTAAGCCAAACCAGAAGAAAAAATCAACTTCATCCTCTTGAAAAAGATAATCAATAAACACCCCCCCCCCCAAAAAAAAAAAAAGAGTACCAAAAAAAATAAAATCCACAGACAAAGAGAGTCATCCCAGCAGGGAACCAGTCAGTTAGGTGTGAGGGCTAAGAAAAGCCTCTTGAAGTGCCATCCACTCAGCTCACAGTTCATCCTGCATGTCGCTAGCTGAGCGTCATCTTCTACTAACTCCAATTTCTGACTTGTAATTGTAACATCCAAACTATTTATTTTCCAAGAGAGCACACAGATGAGAGCCCACTGTTCACTCAGAGGGATGTTTGAAAGCTGACGCTTAATTAACCCTATCTGTAGTCGTGTTTTACTATCATATCCTTACGACGTGGGGAACTCTGTGCCACCACTTTCCAAAGAGGAAATTTACTTGATAATCCGATCCGTACGCTTTGTATAGCAGTCTGTCAAGATGATTTTTTGAGAAATACTGAAAGTTTCAAAGAGATCTTCGTACTAGATCTAGAAGTATTCTAAAATGTGAAGAATACAACCCCGGGGGATCAAAATGACCCCAGGGCGTACGGATAGGGTTAATGAGTGAGAAAGAGAATGCGTTCGTGACAAGGGTCAACTCACTAAACAAAAAACCCCCCCAAAAAACAAGGTCACATGGTACAAGGGGAGATCTATTCTAAAATACTACAGCTATATAAAGCCCCAGTTTACTCCAATTAACATTAGTCATTACAAGACTTTTGTGAGTTTTTCTGTTGCTGCCAACGCTATTGAAAAAAAAAATCTGTCCGTTAAGCCTCAAACTATTACATTTAATGCCCGTACTCCATAGAATTTCAGTTTCATTTTTGCAATCAGTGTGTTCAATGTGACTTTCATAAAAACCAGAAAAATTCGGTTTGTAACAAGATGGCACTCAGATTACGAACAGTCAAACATTATAAATCAAACTTAACCAAACACAAACTCACTAAATAGAAACAATCAATTTGCATACATAATATAAATGAATGGATTTCTTCATTTACTATCAAAATCTACATCAGCTCAGCGAGCACAAGGAAAACCCAACTGCACCCCTTCAGACGTACACGTAAATCAACAACATCTTGGTCCATTACCTAAAACATTTTTCAGTCTCAGTTCTACATGGAGCAAGTTCTACACAGAGCATCAAATACTAAACAGTACCTTCACCAATCTCACTGCCTATTCAAAACTTCACTTCTATAAAATATCAATTGTATATATTTAATATTGTTTATATATACCTTTAAGCTTAGTGCAGCTACATCACTATTTGCATTGTTAAGTACCGCAACCAAAATTTTCAGGTCCACAGATAATTCGCTAGTATACAGTCCAGCCTGCTCTAACGGCCACCTTTAGAAGACAATCACTGGCACAAACGGCCACTTCCCGTTTCCCCCGCCCCTTGACTTTTCACAAAATTATAACAGCACTGTGTAAGATGTGTGTACCCCCCCCCCCCCCCCGGTCTATGACAGCCACTTTTGTCCGCGACAATGGGTGGTCATCTTAGACAATATCGACTGTATATTATACGTATACACAGACAACAAAGATCAGGGTAAAAGTAATTTGATTCCCCCTATTCAGAACAGACTTGATCCAGAACGCGTGTCCCAGGAGTCTCTATCTTCCACAAGGTCACTTTTGGGTCGCAGTGACTTTTCCCAATTTATTTGCAAATCCTTTAAAAGCTTAAATTCATTCTTCATGCACTTTTTTAAGAATGGGAGGTCTAAATTAAGTCTTATCCAACTCCGGACATAAGAAATAACTCCTGTCGCATTAACGCGGCTGGGAATTTCAAGTTTTGTAGAAGTGTAAAGAATTTCTAAGCATGAGTGAACCAATAGTGCAAGAAAGGTGTAGTAAGATCCAACTCGATACATTTTCATCCCCTTTGCACACACACACACACACACACACACATGCACACACACTCCCATACACACATAAACACTCATACACATGAACGTGAGCAGGCGGCACACATTACACACATGTGTACGCTCAGCAAAATATTTACAGTCAGTGGGTAAACATAAGAAGCACATCCTGCAACAACTCACCATCTTCTCAACAACAGCAACAAAAAAGCGACTCGACATTACCCTGTTTTACAGGCTGAGTAAATGAAAAAAAGCGGGGATAACAGTAGTAGTAGTATTTCTTTTTTCCAGAAAGAGTGAAAAAATATATGTGTCAAGATGCGGTGCAATCAGATGCTCGTCAATTTTTGGGCATGTGGAGTCATTGATATCATCTGAAAGCTTATTCATTTTCCTTGCTTTCAATTAAAACAATATACTTGAAAGGTGTTAAGCGAAAAAACAAAATTTCAATAAAAATTTCGAAACTGGTGGAAAAATGCTTTTTTCTTTGATTTCATTATTTTGACCAGCGCCTGATTTCACCACGATGCCTCACATATTACAAAGCCAACGTGAAAACATGAAAAAAGAGACAAAGTATCAATGAGAATAAAAAGATCTCAGCCCAACCAGTTCTTCTCACTATACAATCCTAGTAATAATTGTATGCCTTCAACACTGGAAGGTTATTTATCACAACCCTTCAGGCTCATAGTTATATATTAGTGCGAGGCATCGTAGCGAAATGAGGTGCACGTCAAAATAATGACACCAAAGAAAAATGTATTTTCCCACCAGTTTGTCATTTTTATTTAAAATTTAGTTTTTTGGCTAAACACCTTTTATGTTTATATGAAAACACATTTTCATGTGAATTTTACTGAAAACCCTTGTCTAAAGGCACAAAATATGTAATTTTCAGTTTTCAAGGACTCTTAAGCTATTGAAGTTACCAAACTTTGGCGGCCATTTTCTCATTAATTTAACCACTGAAACCAGGCTACCCCACCTTCTTCAATTGCGAATATCTTGACTTCTATTCAAGCTAGATGGATACTTTTTTCATAGAAAGTGTGGTTTATAATTCGCTGTGATTACCAGACAAGCCAGAATCACGTGAAATAAGTAAACAAACTCAGTGTAGCCTAGTGAGTGTAGGAGAATAAGGGAGCACGGGGGGGATATAAACAGACGGCGAAGGTTAAACTGGCCTTCCGAGCCATGACTAAAACCTAGATCTAGTCTGAGCAGGGATCGACGCTACTGGTGGGTCGACACAGTGGACGGAGCTCCGGACCTGTACGACTCACACTCATCGTTCCCCGCTCGAAACAGTGAGTATTTGAAACCAACGTAGATAGACTAACGAGTAGAATCTAGGATTAGATAGCACTTATATCATCTCCTTACAGAAAGCAAGGCAAATGAATACTCTTTCAGGCAATATCAATAACTCCACATACCCAAAAATTGATGAGCGCCTGATTCCACCACGTAGTGACACATATATTGTAATAGTATCATAAAGGTTTAAAAACAATATTTGAATACGTGCTAACTAAAAAGCTTAATTTGTCTACTGATATATATATACACACCAAGACACAATGTTTCATTAACAGGACCCTTTGGGGTTGAGCAGAAAACCTTTACTTACTTTATCATATCTGATACAATTGGTCCAAAATGTCTAAGTTCTTGTGAACTGGATAAACAAACCATGAAGTAACAAAGAAAGTCAGTTTGACCATACCAAACTACAAACTTCGACTACTTCGTAACTCTGCGAAATGTCATCACACCAAACCACTGGCTCAAAGAAAAAGGAAAAAAAAAAAGATAAAGAAATAGATTATTCATCATGTTACTGACCATAATTGATATTAATTAGGTGCACTTTTCAAAAGATATCTAACTGCAAGCACAAGACGCTGGGAAAGAAGAGATAGCGTTCACTTAAGATCAATAATAACTACCAGATGGCAAAAGGAACCAATACCTGAAATTGTTGAGCATCCAGATGTAAAAAACTATCCCATTAATCATCTTAAGTCTTGACTGTCTTAAGTAGGCCTACAGGACGCAAACAGCAACAAAAAAGCCTGTATAGTTTGTATTCTGTATATTATATTATATATTATATATAGCTACCTGTATTTTAAAGTATACACTTTACTTTACCAGGTTTGCACAGCTGTGATAGTTTCCCTTCAAAACCACCGTAACGTGCCTCATCTTTAAGAGATATGTTCTGATCTAAAAACGCTAAATTTGAAGGCTTACAGTGAATTAATACAGTAGTAAAGTAAACATTGAATATAATTCTTCAAACCCCCCAAAAAAACTGGAGAAATCAAATTAATTAACCATATGATTAACCAACCCTCCGGATTATAAAAAAAAAAAAATAATAAAGATGAAAAAAAAGCCCAAAGAATGATAGAAAGAAAAAAATATAAGACAATAATGTACATAAATGCAGCACTGCAGGCATGTTGAACATAATTTTTAAGAGTTATAAACAGATGGTAACATGATAATGATACAGGGAAAAATATTGATGGTAAGTAAAAGTCTACCTCAGCCCTCCACTCGGAACTTACTTGACCTACTAAATACATCTAGGGGGAGGGGAAGGGGGGGGGGTCTCCATTCTCTGTGGAGCCAACATCGGGGAAGCCATGGCATCATGCATGAAAGACGATTTTAAGAACGGCAGACTGAAGGAGACCTTCACAGATGTGATCACATCATACATCGTACAAAGGTCTAAGAGCAGCCCACACTCAGACTCAGACAGTGAGAAAACAAACAGAATTCTGATCATATATATATACAAAATATGTTTTCCTCACAACTTTAACTTTCATTCAGTATTCCTCCTCAGAGTTTGAGATCAAGACCAGGGTCTGTCAAGCAGGTACGCATCCTGATTCCCATCCTCTTTCCAAATTCTTTCCATCTTTTATGTTGAGACATGATGCTTTCCAAAATTACAAAGACGGAATTTTTATTCAGTCTTGATCCAGTGGAAGAATCGAGTGACTTAAACAGAAGAACATCTCCTAGTTTAGTTCTGACTGATACCTTTGTCATTTAAAACTGAATGCCAAGAGACTTGAGTTTCACAATTCAAATTAACGAAAGTAGGGGAAATCGAACAAGCTTGATCCTGTCAGGGGTGTTTGTGTTTGTCTTCTTTCTAACAGCAAGCAGGCACTTGATCAGAATTTAGACACGAGACCTGGCAAAGCTTCTTGGATTTTCAGAAAGCTACAAAACAAAGTTTCAGCAATCTCAACATCAACATCAAAATGAAAAACTATCGTGCATGAGTTCTGAGGTCACTTTCATTCGCAAGAGAGACCCAAACTGTATTCTCACACATGATCAAAGTTTAAAGTAGAACATGTATTAAAACGATGATCAAAGATGTAGACCAATACAAAACATACACTATCAGACTTAGTTATAGAATGGCGCCATGATAATCATAACTACCAGCAGCATTCACACAGTAATCACACATTAGTAGTAGTAGTAGTAGTTATTTTTTTCTCACTCACCAAAAACAACTCTTCAGACACATCACCATCAGCATGGAGAATGCAAATGAACATTTCAAAGAATTTTCAAATAAATTGGGAAAAGGGGAAACAAATCATAGAAGACTTAATGCCGCCGCAGTCAGTCTGATGAGCATCAAGATACACAGGCGAAAGATGATCTAGAGAACATGTATTTTTCACAACATGTCAATCCATCAATACTTGTACACATGGCATTATAGACCGTTCTACAGGCAAATACATCAATCTATTCTTTCACTAAAGTTTCACCAGGCGAACTGGAGAAACACACGTATACAACATACACTCACATTCTGGGAGTTTAACCTTGCATTTTCTTTAAAGAGTTTAGACTTTACGATAATCATTTTAAATGTATAAATTGCTGAGGGTCAATTTTATAATCTTTTTGTCTATGACCACCCCCCAAACACCCCTTTTCCCACTCCACACACACACACACACACATATATATATATTCTTTCATGGAACCGTTTACGACACACAGATGGCAGCCTTTGTATTTGTCTTATCTGTGAACTCTGCTTTTCACATAACTGAAGGTTGCCTGTAAACAAAAACACAGACAAAGTTTGGAGCGCTCTAATATTATAATATTTTCTGTTTCACAACTGAACCGGATACTTGTTACGATGTTCATTTATGATGTAGAATAATGGTGTCACAATGTAGATTGATTTTCTCTTTCCTGCAGCTTTCATACATGAATGTAAATTTTTAAAACATGTAATTTTGTAAATGAATAAGTGAGAGGCAGAAAGAGAAAACAAAAACTTTTTTGGTGTGATTTGAAATCAGATTCCGATCATATATTCCACTGCAGAACGTAAAAAGTACTCTGAAAATATATTATGTAATCATGTGTTTCCTCTTGAAAACTAAAGTTCTCAGAAAAATGCTGAGTATGTATTCCACCTTCATCAAGATCAGAAGATGCTTGTGTACGTATTTTGGCTTCATCAAGATCAGAAGATGTTGTGTATGTGTTCCGTCTCCATCAAAATCAGGCCGCTGCCCTCTTCCTCGTCCAGTTCCTCCTGTGGTCGCGGGATCTTTATGAGCCGATAGGTGGCCAGGAGCATCAGACCCAGCAGCCCCAGACACACCACAAAGATGAGATGATTGCCGTGCAGGAAAGCATCCTCGTGCAGCAGCATGAGCACCGCGCACGAGATGAGGTTGAGGGGCACGCGGAACCAGTTCATGATGGCGTAGCGGTGCGGCTCTGGTATCACCTTCACCCTCAGCACGTTCATGGCGGGGAAGTAGAGGCCCACGCAGAACTGGAAGCAGAGAAAGGCCACGAGCGAGGTGTTCAGGTGACGTGTGCGCGGGTGGGTGGAGTACACGCAAGTGAGGATAGACAGAAGGGAGAGAATCACCACGAACATCAGTATTTTCGTGATGGCCACGCCCCGAGAGGTCAGGATCTGGAATACGGCCTGACCAATCAGAATGCAGACCATGAAGCAGGAAAACACGATGCCCAACGAAGGCTGGCCTGGCTCCAGGATGGGAGTCCAAAGGAAGATCACAATATAGACCACACTCTCAAACAGCGCCTCTATCGCTCCGATGAGGAAAATGCGTCGGTTGGTGATGATATCTTTGAGACCCTCGTAACACAACCTGCCAAACTTGATCTTATGCATGGCGTAGTTCTCATTCCAGTGTGTGGTGATGATGACTCCGACAAAGATAAGAAATGGGATGGCCATCATGTAAGGGGCCACGGGGCCCAAAGCCATCCACTCGGAGAAGATATTTGTTGTGACACCAGCCGTCACGGCGAGGAGACCGTTCCACATGGACGCCCGCTGAAAAGTGATGGGAATCCACTCCTTGGGGAAGTCGTGGGTCTCCAAGTGTTCGTGGATGTACCACGCCTCGAAAGCTGTGAAGAGAACCGACGTGGCCAAACCTCCAAGAAGGCGACCGATCAACAAAATGCCGTAACTCCTAGACATCTTCATGAAGCATGACACCGAATATGCGACTGTAAAGAAAATACACAACTTCTTCCGACCAAACTGGTCAGCAGCAATCGGTGTCCAGGCTCCGAAGATGACTGAAGAAGCAAAGCCAAAAACGTAGAGGACTGCAATCTGCTGCTCATTGAAGTTGTAGTAGCTGTAGAGCTTATAAAGATACGGTCCTTGCAGCCAGTCGGCAAACATGGCCACGAGATAGACAGCGAAGTAGCCTCGCTGAAACTTGATGAACTGCGGGTTGTTGCCGACCGTGGCATTACGACGGGTGCGGTGAGCCCAGTACTGGAATAGCAGACACAGAAGGGACAGGGCCCCAAACGTGAAGTAGACTAACATCATCATCTTGACCACTCCTAATTTAGCAGCTCAGCACTCGACTGGTCAAAGTGAAGTACCAGTTATCACTCTTCCTTCATCAGAGTCACTGACACACCTGAAATATATGAATATATCAATTTTCAAAGGTCAAACAACAGTCAATGTTAACAAACTGAAATTTGAACGTTATACCAGCACCCATATATACAAGAATGAGTAGTTGGGAGTTAATTTCTTTAGTTACCTCTGTCACTCTAACACAAAAAGCCCCCAAAATAACAGCATAAAAAACCCTCACAGAACAATGGTCAATGATCCTTGACATCATGAGGTCTATTACAACATTATAATGGTGTTTAATCAATAAGAAAAATTCATCTGAGAGTATTTATTTTAATTTGATTGTGTTAGACTTTTTTCAAGATAATTTGTGGAATTTTTCTGTTCATAAAATGTGAACACAAAACATTGAGATTATTACAGACTTGTACTTAGAATTTAGGGCGTGCATATATGTCATTCAGGAACACTTCTATGGGTTAAACAGTTAATTCACAGTAACTTAGTTAAAACAATTTTATATTTTCTTCAACATGTAGAATGTAATGGCTTACAACATACTGACGGAATAGGTTGGGTTGTTTGGACCCTTCGCCAATCATATATGCCATGAAATATTTGAGTTATTATTTTGGAAATGGATGATATTGAGTAGTTTTGTACACTGTAACTGCAAGCAAGAAAAATAATAAAACATCCTTAATACCCTGACAAAAATAAAACATTCGAAGCCTGAATAAAATGCAGGATTTTCGTAAAGAGCAACTGTCCCAGCAAACACAATTCAATAAAGAAGATACCCCAAACCCAAACCCTATATTCTACTCAGTCTCATAGTGGTCGCTCGTTAGGGAAGTCCTCCCTAAAATACTTTTTCTTCATCATAATCAATCATATCTGGTGAAAATGTCAAGATACAGTGGGAGTCGCATTCAACAAGGTTGCCAGGACCGCCTTGTTGTCCTCGTTGGACCCGACCTATTGTTGAACGTGAGTAAGGCTAAAGAAAAGGAGAAAAAAAGAATGAAAAAAGGGAAGACAAGTTATTTCATTACAGTACACGATGTACCGATACCAGTAATTAAAACAGTTGCTCCCCCTGATGATGAACAAATTTCAAACAGCGTCAGTGTGTGCATGTTTGAGCTGTGTTCTGACCGTCATTTCTGGGTTTTGGGGGGATTTTCTCGGAACACTTCTCTTGTGGAAACATACCCGCGTCGCGTTCCCACTCACCCCTTCCCATCCCTACTGGCTAGGCCTCATCACAGCACAGGCTCAGTATCACAATCCACACATCCCGCGTTGCGTTCCCACCCACCCACTCCCATTCCGACCGACTAGGCCTAATCACAGCATAGGCTCAGTTTCACACAGCCTGCGTCGTGTTCCCACTCACTGTAGGCCAACCCTTGCCCATCCTCTTGGCCTTGGGGCCCATATTAGGAGGCACACTAGATCCAGCAATACAATGCATTAGGAATGGAGGATGGGCCTTGTGCTTCACGTGAGATGGAGAGAAAGGAGAAAAATGCTTCGCTTTCTGGGCCGCTAATTGTCTTGTTGAAAGCGACTTTGGTCTGTTTGTAACCTCATTGGAGCTAACGTACATTTACAAAGAGATAGATCTAGGCACTATAGGGGAAAAATCAGGGATTAAGGATTGCCTTGTTGAAGCCAACTTATCATAGAATGCGACTCCCACTGCATTACTTCAAAATATTAATTACAGTAAAATTTGCACACACACAAAAAAAGAAAAAAATGTTCACATGAATGAGAGGTGAGTGAGTGGAGTAGTGTGTGAGGTCTTGCCTTGTCATGATCTTTGTAGCCTAATATATATTTTAATATCATAGCTAGCTTGTTTATTCATCCTCGGTACTCATCAGTTGTACTGACAACTGTGACAGCCTGTTACGACTGTCCCCATCAAGCAAGTGTCTGCTGTTGTCAGTGTCAGTGTAGTGTTGTCAGTCAAACATTCAAAGTGCCTTGGTGTTGGAGTGGCTTTATGGGCTACTACATTTGTGAAAGTTGAAAATTCAATTTCATATGGATAGAAAACCGTCATCTTCGCAAGCATATGCCTTACCATCTTCATCAAACAAGGCCAGAAGAAGAAAACAGTTCAAACTTCAGCTTTCCACAGACGTACACAAACAGCTTCCTGCCATGTTGTCCTTTTGCTCTATAAATCTACTCTTTCTCTCTGAAGAGTTCGCTACTTACTTTTTTCCCGTCCATCTCAAGTTTCGGAATTTCAACGTCCGAATAAAGACACTTAATTATTATAATGGTCTATATTTTCGGCACCGAGCTATTCCAAACGCAAGCAAAAAACAAAAAAAACCCCACAACTTTAAAACAACCCCCCCCCCCTTAACACATAACCGATTTAACTTATGGTGCATTTCTGTCTTAATAATTACAATATTATTGTAGACCTACTTGCATAGGCCTACTACTACAGGGTGTTTGTTTTGTTTTTGAAAAGTGTTTTACGGCGCTCGCAACTGCATAACGTCATATGAGCGCGCGGGACACACCTAATATTTTCAGTTAGTAGGAAATTTTGAATTTTGCTTGGGTGGCGGCCGAAGCCTACTCTTATCGATTTTAGACCACCAAGGGATCTTTAACGTGCGCAACTTGCACACGTGCCTTCCGAGATTTTTCGCCCTTGTCCGAGAAGGCTAGGTGTAGATCTTTCCTACCTGAAGATCAGGGGTGTGGCTGAAAGACAGCAGTAAGAAGAAGCGGAGGAGTAGCAGTAGAAAGGCTGCAGAAAGGATCAGGAGCCCAGAGAAAGGGGCAAAGGAGGTGAGAGGTGGGGGCAGAAAGAGGAGACGAACGCAGACGACAGAACATTGCTAGGGAGCAGGAAATGGGGTGAAAGGAGACAAATTTAGAGAAGAAAATTTTTCGTCGCTACCCAGATTCGAACCCAGGACCTTTGAATGAGAGGCCAACACCTTAACCTCTAGGTAACGAGAGCCCCCCCCCCCCCCCCCTTACAGGGTGAGGAATGAGATTTTCAGAGTACAGGCACGCTATAATAATAATAATAATAATAATAATAATAATAATAATAATAATAATAATAATAATAATAATAATAATAATAATAATAATAATAATAATGATAATGATGATGATAATAATAATAATAATAATAATAATAATAATAATAATAATAATAATAATAATAATAATAATAATAATAATAATGTAGTTGACTCAACACCCTGCTTACAATACATAGCCCATAGGTAAATAAAGAATGAAATGCATACTACGCATGTGTGTATGTTTTGCAATTGCACGATTGCCACGAGCAGGGGAAAAACGAGCCTAGTTAACCAAATACATGTACCGCTCCAGCTGAACTTTACGTACAAGAACATTAAAATGAAAAATCTCTGCCTGATCAGAAACTAAGCTCTATACGTGTGAAAGACTCTTGTAGACGTATCGTTAGTTAGTTAGTTAGTTAGTTAGTTAGTTAGTTAGTTAGTTAGTTAGTTAGTTAGTTAGTTAGTTAGTTAGTTAGTTAGTTAGTATGTTTTTAACCCAATATTTGTCAATCTTCCTCGGCTTCCACGTACACTTCAAAGTGAGTCCTCACAAATGATAAAAACACCACGGGCGCCCGCCTGCATTTCGGTCATCGAGCTGACACTCGGCTAATCATAGAGTTATCAAGTAGGCAATAGTTCTAAGCTCCTTGAGTAGGCAAGGAGTTTACAGTAGTTCTAAGCTCCTTGGTGGTAAGGCTTAATGTAAATCTATGAGGCTAATTAACTGGCGACGCCACATGTTTTGCTGATAAGTTATAAATGTGACGCATTTCCTTGGAAGTTTCTAGGCTACTTGATCATAACTGCTTTCCACCTTTTTTGTTTAATAATTATTGACAGAATGGCGCAATTAAGTTAAAGCTTATGTTCGTAAACGTCCATGACATAGCATACCAAATCTAAGCGGCTACAACTACAAGGGGAAATGAAAGTTTTGCCGGTGGTTAGACAAATTTCTACAACGGTATTCTCCCCTGCGAAAAATCATTGTTTTCTTTCTTAACCCCAACACAAAGGCTATCTATTTTAAAAAGTATGTTTAAGGCATGAAACTGGGCTACAGAATTAGTGGTAGTAATTCTCAATCTACAATTATTTCTTCAGAAGATCGAGGGGCTCTCGTGGGCTAGAGGTACGTGTATGGAACGTTGTTCGCTTCTCATCCAAAAGGTCCCGGGTCAGAAACACGACAGGTACGAACATTTTTTCTATTCAATTTTCTCCTTTCACCTCTTTTCCTGCGCTCTCTCTAATCATGTTCTGTCATCTGCTTTCATCTCCACTTTCAGCCTCTTTGTACAAGAAAAGTGACAAAGGGAGGGCACAGGAGTGACTGAAATACATGTAGGCATAGTGTAATATTCCGCAACTTCGTGTCTGTTTAAGCAAACGGGATGGACTTATGTGCCTCTGGGTCGATTTCTTTACCTCTCTCACATCCTTTTCAACCGCCGTAACAGCAACACAATGGGATCCATTGTCAGACTGGAGGTAGGGGTCTTCAGAGAGTCGGCACACTAGAAATTCTACGCTTTCTGGTTCTATACAATATAGGCCTACTGCAAAAATGTAAGCGGGGTTATACAGTGATCATTTCCTCGCAAGCATTGTATCGAAGCGCATTTGTCACGCTAGGAGACACGTTTCGATACCTGTTAGAATTATGAAGTTCTTATCTGACGTTTTTTGGCCGTTATGGGTTATTAAGGCCATGCGATCAGAAACGGAAGGTTCTATCTGTTCTATCAAAATCGTTAGATTATTCGAAGTCGCTATTAAGATAATAATATCCAAGAATTGCATTGGAAAAAGCTTGACATGTGGCGAAACTCCAAAATTGTAACGTCAAATTTCTCAATACTGGGTACATGTGTACTGAGCAGATAGATTAACTTTGTACTGGTAAGGTAGCGATTTACACAGCGCAAATCGTCAAGCCGTGAAGCCATAGGGAGGTATATCTATATAATATATTTGTGAAAGTTCGTCACTTTGGTCGCCTTAAACTTCCTAACCACCTAACTTTCGAATTTGAAAAACTTAACGGTGGTTTAGAACGTGGCCTTCGTGACAATAACATAGGCCACGTTCAGAATCATTAAAAGGGTGCACAGTTATGAGTCTGAAGTCCTTGTATTTTAATTTTCAGTTTTTCATTAGTTTCGTTTAGATCTAATCTTGGGAAAGTCCGTCTTCTAAGACGCCATTGTAAACAAGTAAGGCTTCCGTTCACAAGCAGTGCACACTGTTTCCACATGACTTGACGATCGATTCTTTTGAGTCCGTTTATCGAACGGATACCCAGCTAGTTATATATTATAATAATATGAGTAGTACACCCTTATAAACTGTCATATCGGTAGCCTACTTTGTTTGTTTGTTTGCTTGTAAGTTTGTTTGTTGGCGTAAAGAGAAGCACATCGACACTATAGTGGTCATTTAGAGAAGGAAAAAGACAAGACAGACAGACAGACAGACAGACAGACCAGCAAAGGGGAAGTAGTGGGACCTACCTGTGGCGTCCTGCAACCACCCGCATACTCCTGTAACGGCCTTCGACAAACCGCATAGTACAGTTTGGCACAGACCACATCTTGTTTTGTCCTGTCTTTCTTTTAGAACTGGGGCCTGTCCAAGGAGTTTAGAACTACTTTACTTTTAATCTCCTTGGGCCTGTCTTATACTTATAGGCTTTTCATGAAGCAAACTGAGTTGGAATTATTATGCCGGGCTTCGGTAGGGATAGCCTTGATTCGAATCCCTAAATGAGACGTTCTCTAACTATTTTGGAGGGATAGTTTATAGCTGCCCGGGCTCCTTTCAACTTGTTGACGGCTCAGTCTTATCGGAGATGGACTTAAATTTCAGAAGTTCTGTAAAACTAATAACACTACAATGTTCAAAAGGGCGTTTTTTTAAAGTAATATTATGATTGCCTTTTCACAGACGCACGCCGAAGCACACACTTCTAAAGTGATACACACATACAAGCTCGCTCTCTCTCTCTCTCTCTCTCTCTCT
>NW_004798184.1:121611-122465 GCF_000002075.1 Aplysia californica
TTCGCATTTCTATTTCTCTGTCTATGGACCCGTATTTTCAGAAAAAGTGCTGCCAAGATATTTAAACTCTTTCACCTGTTTCAGTTGTTTACTATTGACATGGATGCTCAGGGCACAATGGTTTCGGCTCACTTTCATAACTTCTGTTTTTGATGTCCGTGTTTTCTCCTTTGATTGTTTCGTAGCAGTAATTATCCGCCGTCGGCTTGCTAGGCCAGTCACGTATGCGGGAACAACTTTACTTTTTTTTAGATATACGGTAACGTAATGTCATTTAATTTGATGTTGTCCTACCTTTTAAAAAAAGTGTCATGTAAGAACGTGTCTCCACCAAAACCGAATACTGACACTGGCAGGCCCCTTGTGGTGTGATTCCATAATAATTTACATTGTAGGCCTACATGTAATATCCTGTACTTTTTCTTGAATTACGCACGTTCAGGGTAAAAACGGCCAATCTACGGATAGATGGACACACGCCCTTATTTTAATTGTTGATTATTGTGGTTGTTTATGCGCTGTTCTAATTTTGATTTCATTCTGATGTGAAACCTTCATTTTTCACGTTTTTACACTCTGTGCGGCTACAAATGATATTCTGAATGCTTAAAACAGAGCAGAAAAAATTCTGGTGACCGAGATTAAGTAACCTCGATCAACGTAGGCTATTGCTATATCAGACGTCACAGAGAGTTTCAAGCTGCCATTTTTTTCCCGGCAACTTTTGACAACTTTTGCACAAAAAATGGCAACAAACGCAGATGCTAGGCCTTTGTGCGTGTGTGTGTGTGTGTGTGTATGCATGGGTATGTGCGTACGTGCGCGCGAGGGGGCGGGAATTTTATCCTGTATAA
>NW_004798184.1:123292-126760 GCF_000002075.1 Aplysia californica
CTGATTCATCGATGGCATGCCCATGACTGCCTGAACTGCAACAGGAAACTGTTGCTTTTTCTTTCCTAATACTTACTATCATCATTTCCCCCTCTTTTTCTTTTGTATGTTTGTCATACTCTTGTGACCCGCTATTTCCGGGATAGCCGAAGCAGAATTTGTGCTGTTGAAGCAAGAGAGGTGAGCAGAGTAAGTCTGATTCCCTGCAAGAACTTCTCTGTTGACATCCACCCCTTGGCGCTCATATGACCCTATGCTGTTGCGAGCGCCGTAAAACCTCTACTAAAACTATAATAAAAAGGGTGCATAAAAGATTCACTGCTGAGCAGGTTTTTTCTTCTTTTTTAATACCGGTGGCCTACACAATACATGTGCATGTATTACGTGAATTGGTCGCTTTTAAGCACAAAGGGGCTATCCCAAAAAATGCTATTTTGAGAAAATCGAAGGTAAACTTTTTGGACCATAGTTCAGTTCCTTTAAAATACAAGAAGAGTTTTCTCTATAACAAAACAAATATACACACCAATGAAACCAAATTTCTCCTATAGACAGGGCGATGCCCACTTTTGGTGAAGGTCAAGATTTCTAGAAACCCCCGAAATCTGGGTTAGCCCGATTGTCCTTAAAAGCGACCAATTAGATCTGTGGTTTATCAGATCGTTTCAAGACATAACGAGTTTCTGACACATTGTATAGAGAATGTAGGTGATTCGATCGTCATGCACGGGTTTCCACTCCATGGGACCACTTGTGGCTCGTTGTGTGTGACGTCATACGCCCATAGTAATATAAACCAAGGACCTTACTGAATAACCTCCTTGGTATAAGCCTAGTATTGGTACTATGTGTATGGCCTTTACTCGCTTGGTTTGCCTCTACTCAAGCATTCTCCAACACAACATGTTGAAATCATAATATAATTATTTTCCCCGAAGCCAAAGGCTATTTGTTTATTTGTTAGTGGTTAGCAACAATTGTTGGGTAAAGTGCAGGGAAAGGGGGAGGAGTTAGAGGGGGTGGAGGGGGAGGGGGAACTCTCAAATTGACTTTTGCCTGGAGTCGACCTCCCACCAACATGAACTTTGTATACTCTCTTAATTAAATAAGAGCTTATTATTAACGTCATTGAATTTTTGTGACATTTTCTTTTGTCGTACATTGGTTTCAGTAATTAATTTGATAAGACAATTAGTCGTCATGTCTGGGGCCAGTGTCAAAAGTAGCTGAAAGAGACCGCCTTGGTGAAGCAGGATATCACAGCCAGGGCCAGCAACTGCCGAAAAAAAACAAACAGGGGGAATTAATCAGGCATCAGTATTTCTCTCTTTGACAGTTCTATACATACATACATGTATGTATCGACAAGAAGTCAACCCAATAGACAGGCAAACATTACAAAGTTGAATATTATGGCATGTAGAGAAATAGACAAAGGGGACCCCCCCCCCCCCAAAAAAAAAAAAAAAAAAAGAATAGAAAGGGATCTACTTTGAGCCCCCTCTAATTCTTGAAATGAAATAAAAGCGTATTACGTGAATGACGTTACGGCGACCACAAAAGAGCGAGTGAAGACCCCGGATGTGCGTGACACGTCGTGTAGTGAGTTTCGAATGGAAGGCGCAAGTAGAATTTTATGATGATAGTAAATACATAGGCTACTAGATCTAGCAAAGTGAAAGACAGGCATACCGCACTGATGAAGCCAAGAAAACGATATAATACAGATAGACACATGTTGAGAAACATTAGTTTGTCACAAAAAATCTCAACGTTTATTAAAACAACGTAGGCCTAGGTATTAAGCACTTTCAATTTCATGCACTTGTATTTTGAGTTAAGATGAAAGTACATGTACTACTGTAAAGCTCTTGCAGCTGCAGGCCTATTGTACGGAATTGGGCATCATATAATTATCTTCACCACCACCATCATCATCATTACTATTACAGTAGTCTCCGCCTAAATGCACGCCATATAAAGGCAAGCTTCGCTCAAACGCACGTTTTCGTCATAATATTATGACGAATTTTTTTACTATACATATTAGGCTTACAAATGCACAATCACTTCGTCTGCTAAACGCTTGCTTCAATTTATGAAACACGTCGGCAGGAAAAGCTTGACAAGGGGAAATTTTCGCAGCAGTCTGCACAGCGTGCTATACTATAAGACAAACCAAGACAACCGTATACCTGTATTTGGCGAGACTAACCCTCACGCAGAACAAGGAGAGCGATAGACAGCGTTTTCACGAGCAACCTCTGACGGGAAACGGTCACTTTCACGCACTTTCGAGAAAAAGCTATCAAAGCCGCGCACTTTTTTACGATATCGATGCAATTAGATTGCTGATTACCGAAACCGGTACCATCCAACGATGTAAGTACCATCAGCGTTTACTGGGCTTGGGGCCAGATCTCAATTAGATTCTGTATTGAATGAATAGGCTTTTCAAGTATACAAACACATTACAGGACGGTACAGAGGTGATCTTTAAAGTGCTGAGGCAGCATTTTTTTTGCTCATTCAGGATAAAAAGTGAACTTGTCCTTTTGCGTACATTTCTTGTTACACTGTCTCTCTTCACTGTTTCGGTAATCAGCAATCTAATTGCATCGATATCGTAAAAAAGTGTGCGGCTTTGATAGCTTTTTCTCGAAAGTGCGTGACTCTGATGTTCTCCCCTTTTGACAGACACATAGGTCTAGGACTGGTCGGTGAAATGTTAGGCAGGGGAAAAGGCAGGGGAAGGGGGGGCTGAAATGTCTTCTAATTGGTCACTCGAAATCAAACTGCGTCTTTGAGAAAAGCTTTCTGACTGGTATTTGAGAGGGAGAACACCAGAGCCGCGCACGTTCGAGAAAAAAACTATCAAAGCCGCGCTTTATGAGAGCCGCGCACTTTTTGACGATATCGATACAATTAGATTGCCAGTCAGACGGACAGACAGACAGACATACGCACCTGTGTGGAGGCCATGGCGAAGGTGGTCCAGCCCACCACAAGGAAGATGTTCTGGCCCCAGTCTACCAAGGATGGTAGACAACCCTGGAGATATAAACGTATCTTGATGTTATGTTTGTTAGTTTTAGTAGAGGTTTCTACAGTGCTCGCAACTGCATAAGGTCATATGAGCGCCAGGGGGTGGATGTCAAATGTCAACAGAGAAGTTCTTACAGGGAATCAGACTTACTCTGCTCACCTTTCTAGCTTCAACAGCACAAAGCCTGCTTCGACTATCAAGGCACCCCAGAAATAGTGGGTTACAAGAGCGTGAAAAATATACAAAAAGTAGAGGAAAATTTACAATAGTAAGGATTAGGAAAGAAAAAGCAGCAGTTCCCTGTTGTAGATTAGGCACAGTTACGAACGTGAAATTGATGAATCAGCTCATTTACAATTCTACTGTGCATGAACGAGAAATGTCACCCCTTTGGGAATGGCCTAAAGACACTTCTGTCAGTG
>NW_004798184.1:128973-130134 GCF_000002075.1 Aplysia californica
GCAACTGCATAAGGTCATGAGCGCGCAGGACACTTTAAACATTTTCAGTTGGAAGGAAACTTTGAATTGTGCCCGGGTGGCGGCCGAAGCCTACTCTGATTGATTTTAGACCACCAAGGGATCTTTAACGTGCGCAACTTATACTGAAGTTATACACGGGACCTCCGAGATTTTTCGCCCTTGTCCGAGAAGGCTAAGAGTAGATCTTTATTCCTCCCAGAAGATCAGGGGTGTGGTTTAAAGACAGCAGTAAGAAGGAGCCATGGAGAAGCAGTAGAAAGGCTACAGAAAGAGTCTGGAGACCAGAGGAGTGGGCAAAGGAGGTGAGGGGAGAAAGAGGAGACGACAGCAGACTACAGAACATTGCTAGAGAGCAGGAAAGGAGGTGAAAGGAGAACATTTTAGAGAAGAATATTTTTCGGTCGCCTCCCGGGTTCGAACTCGGGACCTTTGACTGAGAGGCGAACACCTTAACCTCTAGGCCACGAGAGCCCCCGGAGACTTTTCTATCAAGTGTCGCGGTCTTTCTGCTGGGAAGTATCTCTCTCAGCTTGCCTGGGTTAGAGGGTCGGAAGCACACCTCCTAAATAATCAAAACTGTGTCGATGGGGAAGGAAATAAATGCACGTGTCTACATTTAAGAAAAACCTAAAGTGCTCTGTGCCTTTTGGTGAAGCCCACTTTCTGAATTATCAAAATTGTGTCAAAGGGGACTTAAAATAACATCTACATTTTTTTCTAAAAACGTAAAGAACGCACTCCATACCTTTTGGTGAAGTTCTTCAAGCTCTCGCCTCACGCCAGGGTCGGTCGTGTAGAAATCTGTGAGAGCCTCCGTGAGTCGGGATCGAAAGTGGTCCTCCACCTGGACATAATGATAATAAATAATAAATAATAAATAGCATTTGTATAGCGCATATCCCCACTCGACAGCAAGCTCTATGCGCTTTACACTATATTATTACCCCAACAGACCATAGAACACTAAGAAACATTCTTAGCTTCCCGGGAAGCATACATTGCAAGCAGCTGGTTAAGCACTCAAACACTAACAACCTGACAAGATCTGTCTATAGCTGGGTACCCATTTTCATGAAGTGGTGAAAATTCGAGTAAAGTACCTTTTCCAAGGACACAACGTCGGGCCCGCGACTCGAACCC
>NW_004798184.1:130568-132100 GCF_000002075.1 Aplysia californica
ATGACCATTATTGTGTCAATGTGTTTCTCTTTTCTCGAACAAACAAACAGATCTAGATCTAGACACAAATTCAGAAGGCTAAAATGCTAGAGGATAAAATATACATGATGACGAGACACAAATGAAGGCTCTAAATAGACCGCTAGCCATTTCGCTACCGTAGAATTACAAAGCTTTCTCTGACATTTTTAAAAAGCCGTTTTGAGTAACCGTACTAAGGCCATGAGGTTAGATTAAAAAAAGGTCTACCTGCTCTATCAAAATCTTACTTCTCTCTCTCTCTCTCTCTCTTTCTCTCTCTCTCTCTCTCTCTCTCTCTCTCTCTCTCTCTCTCTCTCTCTCTCTCTCTCAGAACTGTTGTTTCTGTCTGTACTATGCAGCACTAAATAGCCGCAACTGTGTCGATGTACTTCTCTTTATTAAAAAGCAACAACTTCTCCCTAAAAAAACAACAAACAAAAACAACCAAACTAGCAAAAAACAACAGGAACAGCGAAAATGCTTTAAAGTTTTACTTAATCAATCCCCAAAAGACATAAGTATTGTATAACAATCCAATACATACATTAAATGGGCTGACAATCATTTGTTATACCCAGTGCCCATTAATAATTAGAACATCGAATTCTCCAATACAAACCGATCGCCAACCGATCGCCCGACTCACAGCCTGAAAACAAACGCGTTTGTTTTTTTAGGCCGAGATTCGGGCGATCGGTTTGTGCCACAATGGCAGCTTTGTGCCCTCAATCTGGCTAGCCCCGCCAACCAAATAGGGCAGAAGATATTCGGAGACGTCTCCGCGAGCACCCAGGAACTATTCGGAGACGCACTCCCGCCCACTTTAGTGGGTCAAACTGCGTATTGTTTACTGCACATCACACATATAGCCACTAAAACTGTGGAAAATCAACTATTTTCAAGAAATTTTAAAATCTTACTGCAAAATAGCAAATTATGGGTTAAAACAATGGGGTATGCCCTCTTGTAACCCCCCAGGTTTTTTTTACTTGGCCTATGGGCACAAAAGAATTTTAATTGGTCCATCTCCGTCGGAGACGTCTCCTGATAGATACTACGACCTATGGGGTGCCCACTACGGATGGGATCGGCCAAACGGGCCGATCGCCTGACTCGGTAGCCTCAAAAAAAAAAAAAAAGTGTTTGTTTTCAGTTTCAGGCGATCGAGTAGGGCGATCGGCCCGATCCCGCCGAAGTGGGCACCCCCGGCGAACCGAACCGACCAGACCAGGACCGATCGTGCCAGTGGGCACATTGTACTGGGTATCACGCCTCACCTTGTCGTACTGTAGGAAGACGTAGACACAGGCGCTAATCTCCAGGGCACAGACCACCGCCATCAGCACAAAGTACTGGAGAAAAAAATAACCAATAACAATAATTATTGTGAAGCGTGCTGACAAAATGAGTTACTTCTCGGATTCAAGACATACGGAAAAAGATGTAGGCCTATCACGCTTATAGGTGATGTTTTTATAATTCATTAGTATGGAATAATAAAAGGCATTTTA
>NW_004798184.1:132855-134271 GCF_000002075.1 Aplysia californica
GAAGCCTACTCTTACACTGATTTTAAGGGCCTCCAAGGGATCTTTAACGTGCACAACTTGCACACGGGGCCTCCGAGATTTTTCGCTCTTATCAGAGCAGAGACGAATAGATGTTCGTTCTTACCTATCCTAAGATAAGGGGGTGTGGCAGAGAGCCAGAAGAAAGGAGGAGCCTGGAGTATCAGTATTAAAAAGGGTAAGGAGATAAGGTGACTCCATTGGAATCATCATATGGTAGTAACAAAGCAAGGAGGTTATTCTTGGGTAATACCTAGCCCAGTGTAATTGGTCTTTCTACCAAATTATCGTTTTCACCCACATTCTTGTCAGAGCACGTTCATTTCCATGACGTAGTTCACACCAAGAGCACACTTCCAATTGGTCGCTTTTAAGCACAAGGGGGCTATCTCGAAAAATACTGTTTTGAGAAAATCGAACATAAAGTTTTTGGCCATCGTTTAGTTTCTCTAACAGACAAGATGAGTTTTCTCTATAATCAAACAAATATACACACCGACGAAACCAAACTTACTTCTCATATAGGTAAAGCAATGCCCACTTTTGGTGTTTGTCAAGATTTCTGGAAACCCTCGATATCTGGGTTAGCCCGCTTGTCCTTAATAAAAGTGACCAAATTGCGTTCATAATTATAATAGGTAGTGTTTGTGTCGCGCTATTCCCGCTCAATAGCAAACTCTATGAGCTTTACAATCTATAATCTATAGTTATTACCCCAGCAGACCTGATAGTATTCTGAAACAATCTCAGTTTCCTGGGAAGCATACGGTGCAAGCTGCCTATGAATAGGTTCTAAAACACCAAGAAAGTTCTTTCTATTTTTGGGATCAACATCTTTTATGCTCATTTAAAAACAGATTTCTGTTTGCATTTTACAGAAACACATAGATGGGTTTTTTTTTTCATCAAAAGCAAGGCAAATGAACAAGCTTTAACCCTATCCGTACGCCCTGGGGTCATTTTGGTACACCCGGGGTCGTATTCTTCACATTTTAGAATATTTATAGTACGAAGATCTCTTTGAAACTTTCAGTATTTCTCAAAAATCTTTTTGACACACTGCTGTGCAAAGCGTATTGATAGGATTAACGAGTTAAATTTCCTCTTTGGAAAGTGGTGGCAGAGAGTTCCTCATGTCGTATGGATACGATAGTAAAACACGACGTACGGATAGGGTTAAGAGGTGGCACAGAGTTCCACACGTCGTATGGATACGATAGTAAAACACGACGTACGGATAGGGTTACGGTTAAGGTGATACCAGTAACAACCCATAATATACTATGCCCCAAAATTGATGAGCGTCTTATTCCACCGAGTTGTGACACATCATACTATTAACAAAATCCCTGTTCCCGTTTTGTAAGTTTAGTAGAGGGTTTTACGGCGCTCGAAACT
>NW_004798184.1:135889-137662 GCF_000002075.1 Aplysia californica
ATGATGATGATGACGACGACGACAACGATGACTGACGACGATGATAATGTTGGATGACGATAACATTGATAACAACAAAGTAGATTCACTGCACTGTGTTGTGGCCATATCCACCCGTGGCTCACCCAGAAAAAAACACGTTGTAGGCGATGACCAGCTGACGCAGACATTATTGTAATTGTGAAAAATGATGATGATGATGATGATGATGATGATGATGATGATGATGATGATGATGATGATGATGATGATGATGATGATGATAACAGCGATAACCATGTCCACTCCAGACTCACCCAGAAAAAGACGTTGTAGGCGATGACCAGCTGACGCAGACAGCGCTGGGCGGGCCCCAGGTCCTTCATCTGACCAGACATGGACACTGTCGAATAATCAGACCCAGAGCACACAAAAGCTGTTGGTTGGACAGCACCCAAGCGCTGTTGGACAGCACCGATTTATTCAACAGCAGCACAACTGCATCCAGGAGATGTTGGGCAACACCGGTATAATTATATTTAACAACAGCACAACAGTATCCAGAAGCTGTTGGAATGCATATGTATATTCAAAAGCTGTCGGGCAGTGCCGATATATTCAACAGTGGCAAAACAGGATCCAATAGCTGATGAATATAACTGGTATATCCAAAAAGCTGTTGAACGGCACCGATGTATATTCAAATGTTGTTTCTCGGCACAGCTATATTCAACAACAGCACAACAGCATCCAAAAGCTGTTGGGCAGCAACGATGTATAATAATATTATTCAAAACCTGTTGGTCAGCACAGTGATATTCAAGAACATTGCCACAGCACCCAAAAGTTGTTCTCCAGCACCAATATATTTAATACCAGAAATGACAGGATTCAAAAGCACAGTTGTGTTTAAAAATAACCCAGGACGACAGCATTCAAAAGCACAATAATAATATAATATGTGTTTAAAAAACAGAACGTCAGGGTGCAAAAGCACCGTTAGTTAAAAAACAAAGGGACGACAGCATCCAAAAGCACTTGAATAATAATGAGTTCAACTTCAGAAACGGCGACAGCATCCAAAAGCACAAAAATGATACATGTGTTCAAGTTCAACCACAGAAACGAGAGTCTCCAAAAGCACAGCAGGCAGCAGTTGTGTTCAAGAATAAAGTTCCACGGTTCGTTATCAGAGAGGCTCAGGAATGAAATGAAGTAGCTGTATCCCACACTCGTCGTCTTCTCTGTCACTGACAAGAGGCACGGCACGACACCACAGTCAGTTGTTCATTCAATTGGAGGACCACGCATGGGTGATGTAGTAGGCTTTACGAAGAGTGTTTAGTTTTAGTAAGAGTTTTACGGCACTTGCAACGCAATAAGGTCATATAAGTGCCGAAGATTAGAGGTGTTACAAGAGAGTAACAAACACACAAAAAGAAGGAGGGGAGATCAGTACAATAGATCTTTGGTAGCTGAAAGAAGGAGCAAACCACACCAGAGCAACCGCCAACCACCCACTACGATGAGTGCCCAAACGCCTGATAGCTAAGACCAACGGGAAGAAAATGATTCGGACATGAAAATCTTTCAGTATAATTTTGTTATGGCAAATATTGGTTCTGATTCACAACTATTTCATTATAAAAAAAAATAAAAATCATTTATCTTTTTTTAAGGGTGTTATTTATTTTATTTGTTTTCCAGTTGTACGATGGGCTAGAAGGCACGTCAAAACAACCCAGGTGGCCTGGGCATTGATGTAAGCATACCTTTTGACCTTCGTGCATGTGT
>NW_004798184.1:137977-138945 GCF_000002075.1 Aplysia californica
TGTGTATGTGCACGTGTCTATAAAATTACGTGTATGTATGTAAGTGTGCGCAGGAGCACACGCACAGGTGTGTTTGAGTAACGCAGCGATTAATAAACTCAACATCGAATCAAAAATCGACGGACACTTTTTTAATCCGGATACCTCACGAAATTTCGTGTTCCTTCCTTTTCAGGTCGTGTGCTTTTTCGAGGTCTTCACACCTGCGCGGAAATCCTTTGAACAGCGTTATTTCGGAATATCCTCGTTGTTCAAATAAAATACCAGCAACAGCAACAGCAACAACAACACCTATCACTTGTATATTCACTTCGAACAAAATTTACATCGCTATTAAATTATTTTTTTTAGATAAACGTCCCTAAATTTAATGCAATGTTTGCAACGCTCCAATCTTATTTATTTCCGGGTCATAGTAGAGCCGTCCTAACGCGCAGACGATAAATATTATGTATCTCCTCCAGCTAGCATTGCAAGTCTAGAAGACATCGTGGCGTCCGTTGGAATCCTAGATCAAATACTCCTCTGAAATAAATGCACAGGTTTCAAATCAGCGTCTGGCCTAATTGCGTAGTTTTGCGAAATGTGCTTAAGACGTTGGTGCATCGGAATTAGTCCCCGGAGACCATGGTTACTCTCCGTTAAGACAAACATTGGGCAGATACCATAGATTTAGAAATACATGAAATATCATAGATCGAGCACTGTCATGGCTGCCGCTCTTTGCTCGTTTTAAAAACTTCTTGCACTGATGCACACCATGCCTCCCCCCTAATCAAGTGAAGGGCAAAATACGAGTCTCACTATTGTTGAGTGCTCTCACAACCTTTCCCTCCTTGCGTTTCATTTGATTTCTTCAAGTAGAGTCAAATGGTGGGCAGAAGATATTCAGAGACGTCTCCCGCGAGCACCCAGAAACTATTCGGAGACGCACTCCCGCACACAGATACACTGATTGGGGAAGAGGG
>NW_004798184.1:139771-141479 GCF_000002075.1 Aplysia californica
AGAGAGAGAGAGAGAGAGAGGGTGGCGAGAGAGAGAGAGAGAGAGAGAGAGAGAGAGAGAGAGAGAGAGAGAGAGAGAGAGAGAGAGAATGAGAGAAAAGAAAGAAAGAGGAAAAGAAACAGAGACAGACAGGTGGGGGTTGGGGTGTGGAGGGAAGGGGGAAAAGGCGTATACTATTCCGAGAGTTCGAAATTGATAATGTAGAATCTACCACCTTGCTTTATTTACCCATCAGCTTCCCCTGCTCTGAAGCTGCCCGTGATTTTGAGTGACTCATCAATCAGGTCTGTAATTGGTTTTGTGACAAAATGGGTCATCTCTAATATTCAAAGTTTCACCGTTTCTTTTCAGACCACGAGCAGGCTATTTGGTCTTAGTTTTTAAAAAAATGTTCTGCCAAAATAAGTGTCGCAACCAATGATTATGTATAGTGGTATAGTGTGGTCAAAAATTCGTGGTGCAACTTATTCTCAAATATCTCTTTAACAGGTGAATCAATGTCGCCCATATTTCGCAAAACTGTTTGTATCAATTTTTCTTAACTTCATCATATTTTCCCACAATAATTGAGGCCAGCTTTGAAAAAAATTTCTTCTTAAATTTATATAAAATATTAAAAATCTCCATCACGCGAAAAAAGGGATTGATTACAGTACTTCCTGCTTCTCACTCACTTTTTGCATAAGCATATTATGGCCAACGTCACAGCTCATCAATGACACTTTTTAGAGCAAAGCTTGTTCCAAGAAACTGATTTAAAGTGAACACATTTTTGCACTAAAATTTCTCAAAACGTGCGTCCAATAAGCATAATGTCGCCATTTTATAGAAATGACAGATTTGCTTTTAAAAGAAATATTGCCCCAGCTGTAAACCTTTTAAAATCGGTAGAAACCACCCACTTGAATTTTTTATTTGTTACTTTAAAGGAGTTTTCTAGAATACAGCTAACAGGAGCCAAAAAATAATACTGACCAGTTTAGACAAATTGATGCTTGTAATTGTGCAAATACTGTAGAGTCTGCGTTCAATAGTTTGGGAACTATTTGACAATAAGTTGCGCCACGAAAGTTTGACCGCATTATATCTAGTTCAGCTTTTCCTTTCACAGATCAATAGATAAGTGATGTCATGTCGTGCTAACTCCATTCTTCTCTGGTTTTGACGTCGTAGGCCTACAGTTGAAATTGTTGAATAAGATGGACATCCATCGTCGAGGGGGAAAGTAGGTGGCTGAGGCAGATGGCCATCTTTAACAGTGCCATTAATTTTCTTTTTCTTTTTCCTTTTTTCATTTAAAAAAAAATCGCAAGTGGAGAAATATGATGAGGGCGTTTGTACAGGTCATTATCTTATACAGGTGGCCGTTAGAGCAGGTTCGACTGTACATGAGCAATGTATTCCACTTTCTGAATGTTAAAGCATTTTGTCAGATAGCTCATCAACCGTTCTATCGAAGTCCGCGCGCGTTAGATCTCCCTCCTAAACGCACTGACAACAACCAACCACAACCCCAATAGATCTATCTCTCGTTCAGGCAGACGCCAGGGCCAGAACGTTTGATGTATTAGATACAAATAGTGTACGCAGTTTTCACTTCCTGAGCAAACAAACAAGGACATTAGAGAGAGCCTTCTTCTATCTCCGTGCCCTGAGCAGGACTAGGGCTTCACTGATACTGAAGGCTAACCTCGTGGTAGGGAGGGAG
>NW_004798184.1:147144-164257 GCF_000002075.1 Aplysia californica
CGAGGGTGCCAGTCACAGGTGCTTTTTTTTGTTGTTGGGGATGTGAATTGTTTGCTTTCCAGACAGACAGACAGACAGACAGACAGACAGACAGAACCCAAAAAAAGAGAAAAAAGGAGAAAAAAAAGAGAACACAGACAGAAAAAAGTTTGTTTTTTCAAAGAAGAAAAAAACAACTAACAAACATGAAGGGGGGAGGAAAAAAATAAAACGCCCGTGGCTGTCACTAAATAGGAGGGGGGCAAGCAGCAGCAGCAGCAGCAGCAGCAGGTGGCAAGGCTAGATGAGTCAGCAAACGCCCCCTTGTGTGGAGTAGTGAGGACAGATCATAGGTTCCCCCTCTTAAACCTAAAGTGTACATCTATGGGACAGACACGGAACATACACCGCCACACATTACTACACGATAAAGGACGTACATGTGTCAGACACGCCACAGAGTGACACAGCAGAAGTAGCAGCAGTGGATCCTTGTTCGCACCTTTAAATAATTCCCTATCTTCCTCTTCTTATTAAGGAACAGGCTTTTTGGGGGTTATTTTTTTTCTCTCAAATTTCCCTTACATTTTGTAATAGTAATATATCTTGGGACATCAGCTCTTGTTCCCACCTTAAATTATAATCCCCCGTATTCCTCATAATAATATAGTATTCGCACCTTAAAGTAAATAATTCCCTATCTTCCTCTTAAGGTAGGCTATAGGTTTTTTCTTCAAATATTCCTCACATTTTGTTAAATATCTTGGGTAGGCAGCTCTTGTTCGCATCTTTAAATAATTCCCTATCTTCCTCGTTTGTTTGTTTTTGTAAAGTGTTTTACGGCGCTCGAAACTGCATAAGGTCATATGAGCGCGCGGGATACACCTAATATTTTCAGTTGGTAGGAAATTTTGAATTTTGCCCGGGTGGCGGCCGAAGCCTACTCTTATCGATTTTAGACCACCAAGGGATCTTTAACGTGCGCAACTTGCACACGGGCCCTCCGAGATTTTTCGCCCTTGTCCGAGAAGGCCAGGTGTAGATCTTTCCTACCAGAAGATCAGGGGTGTGTCTGAAAGACAGCAGTAAGAAGAAGCGAAGGAGTAGCAGTAGAAAGGCTGTGGAAAGAATCAGGAGCCCAGAGGAAGGGGCAAAGGAGGTGAGGGGGTGGGGGCAGAAAGAGGAGACGAAAGCAGACGACAGAACATTGCTAGAGAGCAGGAAATGAGGTGAAAGGAGACAAATTTAGAGAAGAAAATTTTTCGGTCGCTACCCGGATTTGAACCCGGGACCTTTTGAATGAGAGGCCAACACCTTAACCTCTAGGCCACGAGAGCTCCCTATCTTCCTCTTATGGTACAGGTTTTTTTTTGTTTTCAAATTTCCCTTACATTTAGTAATAGTAATATATCTTGTGGTAGCAACTCATGTTCCCAACTTAAATTATAATCCCCCGTATTCCTCATAATAATATAGTATTCGCACCTTAAAGTAAATAATTCCCTATCTTCCTCTTATGGTAGGTTATAGGTTTTTTCTTCAAATATTCCTCACATTTTGTTATATTTCTTGGATAGGCAGCTCTTGTTCGCATCTTTAAATAATTCCTTATCTTCCTCTTATGGTACACGGTTTTTTTTTGTTTTTTCTTCAAATTTTCCTTACATTTTGTAATAGTAATATATATATCTTGGGGTAGCAGCTCTAGTTCGCACCTTAACCTTATCCGTACATCGTGTTTTACTATCGTATCCATACATGAGGGTGCGGTGGCAGAGTGGTTAGTGCGCTCGTCTCCGAAGCGGAAAGTCCTGATTCGAGCCTCGGTTTGGACATGGAATTTTTCCGCTCCCTCCTATCCACCCAGCAGTAATGGGTACCTGCTTTTGAGTTGGGGAAGTAAAGGCGGCGTGGAAAGGAACTGGCCACCCAACCACAATATGACGAAGGCCCAGGAAGTTGTCTCACTAACAAGGCAATCCCCAATGTGCGGATCGGATGCGGGAACAACTTGACTTTATCCATACGACGTACACTTTTGGTGTAGGTCAAGAATTCTGGAAACCCCCGAAATCTGGGTTAGACCGCTTATCCTTAAAAGTGACCAATTTATCATTTTGTCCTGATATTTATTTCCAAAGCAGAGATAGATACACACACAACCCTCACTGGCTTCACATTGTAGGAATTGTGACATAGCCAGTCCTCCTACTGAACTCAATATAATAAAATGTACATTGTACTTGCAAAACACACGCGCACACACACACACACACACACACACACAATTTTTAAAAGAGAAAACAGAGCAGAAATAGAAGATGTCAAAAAAGGGGAAACAATAGTGAAAACAACTCGTCGCCGCACAAACCATTTTGTCCAAAGTGCCTCTTAACTTACAACACTTTGGACAAAATGTGTCCCTGCCGGTCAATATCAGTCATATGAAGGAAATTTCCAAACTGAGTTAACATTATTTTCAAAAACTATCACCTTTTCCCTACAATTTAAAACAAAAATGAAGTATTAATATGACCATATTTGACGAAAATACAGAGCTTTTAATTGTGCGAGGTGAGGAAACGTGAAAAGGAGAAAATGGCCTCCAAAGTTGAGCAACATGTTTCCATAGCAATAGAGGTCTTAGAATTGAGATAGAAACTTGAAATTTACAGTCGATTATAGTCGTTTATTTTTATTTTTATCTTAAATGAAGCAGAAAACATCAAACTTTCAATGGATCAAAAAAACAAAAATTTCATGGAAAGTCGCTTTTTTGCCTTACGAGCGTGGTAGCTGATAAATAACATACTGCGTCTTACGACTGATATTGACCGGGAGGGGAGGGGGGGGGGGGGGGGAGCAGAAATAGTTTTGAGGCAACGAATTTGCAAAATATCAGAACTAGGCCGCATTATGAATCAAACTATAACAATAAAATCAAGAGTCAAAGAGCAGAAAAAGTCAAAAAGCACTTCACTGAAATAATCCGAATAAGCAGCGTTTGTATAGATTTTAAAAAGTAAAAAAAGTAAAGTACTGATTCATTCGTACAGCAGAAGATCAAAAGCACAACTGATGAGAATAATGCTATTAAGGCACTAGTAACAAAAATTAAGTTTTTAACTTTAAAAAGCTGGAAAGCAAACACACCAGAACTTTTTTAAATGAATAAATTAAGAATAAAAAACAAAATCGATTTATAGAAAAAAGAAGGGCGTCAAAACCATAGAGGGCTGTGAAAGAGAGAGGGAGAGAGAGACAGACAGACAGAAAGAACATGGTGAGAGAAATGAAGTAAAAGCTACCACTGGCACCCGCCAACCACCCAATAACATGGATTGATTGCTGATAAAAGAAACTCAGTTTAGCTTTAGCTAAGTTTTATAGCTCTTGCAACACAAATACGTCTCGTCAAATAAATGCCGGTGATTAAAGGCTTTAGTGGAGAGTAGCAATAGCTAAAGAAAAGAAGGCGGAGAAATAAGAACGATAGATATGAGAGGCGTGCTGACGAAATGAGTTACTTCCTGCAATCCACAAACAGAGGTATTGGCCAAAAATCAACATGAGGGTCGATTTTGTAGATTTTCTATTGATGCCATATTCTTCTACTATGACCTGTCTTTTACTTTTTTTTCACTTATAAATAGTAAAAACTTCACCTAAAAGCTTGATGTATCTATTTCCTTAAGGCTTGAATTCGAGAAGTAACTCATTTTGTCAGCACGCTTCACATTTGTCTATAGAAGAGGAAAGGAGCAAAACTCAAGCCTTAACAAGAACATACATTTTGACTAAATAACTTCACACAGACATTTAATTTCATTTCAAACTTGAACAAATTATAATTGGAGATAGTGTTCACTTTTACTTCCTCACTGTCAAAGTGTCCACCAGAAGTCATCCCCAACAGTACAACATATGTGTCACGACGTGGCGGAATCAGGCGCTCATCAATTTTTGGCCATGTAGAGTTATTGAATGGTACCGTCTGGTAAACATATTTATTAGTCTTGCTTTCAATGAAATAGATTTCCATCTATCTTGAATAGAACTTGAGATACTTGCGATTGAAGGAATTGAGGTCCCCTGGTTTCAGTAGTGAAATTAGTGAGAAAATGGCTGCCAAAGTTATGGTAAACCCAAGAGCTAAAGAGTCCTTGAAAACAGAAAAATGATATATATGGTGCCTTTAATCAATGTTTTTCAGTAAATTCACAAGGAAATGTGTTTTCATATGAACATCAAAGAGGTAAGGCCAAAAATTAAAATTTGATAAAAATGTCTAAACTGGCGGAAAAATGCCTGTTTCTCTGATTTCTGTATTTTGCCGAGCGCCTGATTTCAACACGCCGCCCCACACACGGTAATATTTCCAACCAAACATTCATTCATCTCACGCAAGGGACAAGGTCTCTCAGCTCATGACAACAAAACTCATTAAACGAAGTAAAACGGATACCAGTAGGAACAAATTAAACATGAACCCCTATGATCTGTTGGTGATTTAAAAAACTTTTCTGCATGCAAAATAATTCATACATCATCATCACTATTACCATATTCATCGTCATCATCATCATCAATGATCAAGTTCTTTGGATGAGTGGAGGTGCCTTTAAGTATAATGACAATGGAGCCGAAAAAGAGCCTCGCTCTCGCTCGAAGATTTCTTCGTGGAGTCCACCAGGTCCATTACGGAAACAAAAAAAAATTATCATCATCACCATCATCCATACTATTCAGTCCCAGACAATAACTGTGCGACCATCTGACCTGCTATAGGCCCTCAACCGAAATTCAAACACACCATGAAGTAAGTCATCATTCATAGAACAAGGTTGAAAACAGAAAAATCCTTTGCCACGACAGTCAGTGTCTTGCTATCTAAAACGCCCAGAATTAGAGCTCTAAATTGATCTATGAAGAAAAAGAACACCAAAAAAAAAAGCCAACCAAAAACAAACTATGATGATCTTAACTGCAGCAGAGTGCAGCGAGAGAATAAATTAATTTTTTTGGCGCAAAAATTTTTTAAAATTTCTTATATGCTTCCTTATTTTTTTTATTATTCTTGGTGAATAATTTAAAAAACAAAGCATTAGAGGAAACAAAGGAAGTTATATTTTGTTTGTTTAGTAGAGGGTTTTACGGCACTCGCAACTGCATAAGGTCATATGAGCGCGCGGGACACACCTAATACTTTTTCGTTGGTAGGAAATTTTGAATTTTGCCCGGGTGGCGGCCGAAGCCTACTCTTATCGAATTTAGACCACCAAGGGATCTTTAACGTGCGCAACTTGCACACGGGCCCTCCGAGATTTTTCGCCCTTGTCCGAGAAGGCTAGGTGTAGATCTTTCCTACCAGAAGATCAGGGGTGTGGCAGAAAGACAGCAGTTAGGAGGAGCCAAGGAGTAGCAGTAGAAAGGCTGCAGAAAGAGTCAGGAGCCCAGATGAGGGGGCAAAGGAGGTGAGGGGGTGGGGGCAGAAAGTGGAAATGAAAGCAGACAATAGAACATTGTTAGAGATCAGGAAAGGATGTGAAAGGAGACAATTATAGAGAAGAAAATTTTTTGGTCGCTACCCGGAATCGAACCCGGGACCTTTGAACGAGAGGCCAACACCTTAACCTCTAGGCCACGAGAGCCCCCCGGAAGTTATATTGGCATATACATCATATATTAATAATGATTAATAACAACATTAATTATAATAATAATGAACCCTGATGACACATTCCTCACCACATCCCACATATCTTTTTTTCCATTTATATATACAACATAAATAACTCATAACTACTATTAGAACTAGATGGCTTTTGATCATCGCTTAATTCTGCCGTCCTCATTCATTCTGTCTCTACCTCTCTCTCTCTCTCGATCTCAATAATGCTTTAGGCCTGCTTGCCGTACATAGTTCCAAAATGATTATCGTAAAATAAATGAGCAACAGCTTACAGAGAGGCAGTACTTGGTACGCAACGGCAGGCAAGACATGAAAAAATGTAAAAAAAATTTTTACGGAGAAAAATATGATGTTGAGAACGGGGAGAAGACCAGGATATCCCCTTGCACCAAACTGGAAAGACAGCCTTTTAAAGTAAAAGGAAAAATGAAACGTGTGTGTTTTGTTATAGTAAGCGTTTTACAGCACTTGCAACACATTTAGGTCATATATAAGTGCCGGAAGATTAGAGGTGTTGCAAGAGAGTAACAAACATAAAAGAAGGAGGAGAGATAAAGACTACAGTTGTTTGATAGAGTAGGAAAGCAGGAGCAAACCACACCAGAGCACCCGCCAACCACCCACCATGTGTGTGCTTGAGAGAGAGAGAGAGAGAGAGAGAGGGAGAGAAAGAGAGAGAGAGAGAAAGTGAGAGAGAGAGAGAGAGAGAAAGAGGGGGAGGGAGGCAAAGAAGGCAAGGGAAAGAGGGAGAGAAAGAGAGATTGAGTGAGGGAATAAGAGAAAGAAAGAAAGAGAGAAAGAAAGAAAGAGAGAGAAACAGACAGAGACAGATAGGGTGGGCGGGTGATCCGCTCATTGGCAGAGGAGAGTATTCTATTGGCAAAAGAGTACTGAGACAGCGTGACATAACTTACTTGTTTTACGAGGTACGCTAAAAAGCCCAGCTCTTGCATCTATACCACTACATAGGTGCAAGTAACCAATGTTATCAAAGGAGAGAAAAAAAAGCCTTTAAAATATAAGACAGCAGTCTGCTAAACTTACAATAGATCGTTTTTAAGCACAAGCGGGCTATCCCGAAAAATGCTCTTTTGAGAAAATCGAAGGTAAAGTTTTTGCCCCTTGTTCAGTTTCTTTAAAAGACAAGGAGAGTTTTCTCTATAACTATAACCAAATATATGCACACCAATTAAACCAAACTTCTCCTATAGGTAGGACAATGTCCACTTTTGGTGTAGGTCAAGATTTCTGGAAACCCCCGAAATCTGGGTTAGCCTGCTTGTCCTTTAAAGCGACCAATTCTTACCATATCATATTTTATATAATAATAAGTAAATGCATTATGAAAGACTGACTTATGAAATGGGTAAAAGTGAATTTGAACCCTCCTTTCAAAACTTACTTGAACTACTATGCACATCCAGGCTCTCCATTCTCCACTCTCCAAGGGGCTACATAACATATGTGAGTCAGCGTGGTGGAATCAGGCTCTCGTCAAAATGATGAAATCAACGATAATGGCATTTTTCTACCCGTTTGGCAATTTTTATCTAATTTTTGTTTTTAAGCTCAACACCTTTTATATCCAATTACAAACACATTCCTATGAGGATTTCACCGAAAACGTTGATTAAAGGCACAAAAATATAAATTTGCAGTCTCCATGGACTCTCCAGCTTTGAAATTTACCAAGCTTTGGCGGCCATTTTCTCGCAAATGTTTCCTCTTAAATCAGGTGACCCCCACCTCCTTCAATCCAAAATATCTCCACTTCTATTAAAGATGGGTGGATAAATTTTTTCATTGAAAGCAAGACAAATGAACAAGCTTTGAGATGATACTAATAACTCAATGTGCCCAAAAATTGACGAGAGCCTGATTCCACCACGCTGCCTCACATATAGGTCATCAAGATAATGCGCAAAATAAGCTTTTACTATATTTTAAGAAACAGGAGGGAAGGAGGGTGTATCATGTCGACATTTACTTATTCCAAAAAATATAAGACAGAAGTCTGCTAAAGTTACAATTCTTGGTATAACATATTATTTATAAGTTATAAGCAAAAATGCACACCATATCTATCAAAAGATTTCATCTACAATACGTTATTGCAATGATGTTATATGCAGATGTAACTCGTCCAAAACTACTACTATTAGCTACTACTCCGCCCAAGGTGCACGCACGCACGTAGGTGCGCACATACACACACACACACACACATACTCACACACAAAGAAACACACAATGCTGACATATATGAGTACCACCCATTGACGAAACAACTGTGTCCACAGTGTGCAATCAATTGAAGTGATAAGCAAAAAGTCTTATCATTTTTTAAAAGTACCCAAAGCAAAATCTGAAAATTCTTACAGAGGTGAAAGACCCATGTCTCTCTCAACCTGAAGATCAAAGCCGATTCAGTTCTCACCAAGAACTTATTCACCTGAACTTGACAAAAAGAACAAATGGTCGCCTTTAAGGACAAGCAAGCTAACCCAGATTTTGTAGGTTTCCAGAAATCTGGACCTACACCAAAAGTGGGCATTGCTCTACCGATCGGAGAAGTTTGGTTTCATTAGTGTGTATATTTGCTTGGTTAGAGAGAAAACTCTTCTAGCATTTGAAAGAAACTGAACAAGGGGCAAAAACTTTACCTTCGATTTTCTCAGAGCATTTTTCGGGATAGCCCCCTTGTGCTTAAAAGCGACCAAATGTTCTAAGGGCCAAATAGCATAATCATGTTTTTAAACATTGACGCTGATATCATCTCGTAGTCTGTTGAGATCATGCTTACATTACAGTGCCCAAATTTCACAAAACAATTTTTCTTTCCGACAAAATTTATTTTCAGTCAAAATCTCCAAATGTCAACTCCATTCTCAAGCGATATGTTTCTACGATAAAATAGATTTTCACTCATTCACACAGGCATTTTAAAATCTCAAGCTTTTAGAATTAGAATCAGAGAAAAATTCTCGTTGTGCTTTCTCAGTCTCAACCAGACAGCCAGTCCCTCTCAAACTGCTGAACAGCTTTTGTGTTTTTAACAGATTCAGAAAGTCAGTGAATACATGTATTTCTTACACGACTTTCAAGGAAACCAGAAATTTTATAACTTATGCATCACCGCCTCATTGGTACGGTAGCCTCTGCACAAATTAGGGTGTGGATACACAAAACACTACCGGACTAACACCAACAGAGCGGATGTGTAAACGGTAGAGCACTTAAATTGCTCATCAAACTGCCTTTAAAAAAATCTTAATCTGTGCATGTGGTCAGCATGACAGGGTAAAAAAAAAATTCCACTTTGTACTGAAGAACAAACTAATTAAATCTTCCTATTCATCCCTTTCCTTTCATCCGGCTTCATTTATTGTTCAGCATGACCACACCCTTAGACTCAACAACTGAGCTCACAGGGTATCCAGAAGAGCTACTGAAGCATTAAAACAAACATGATCACAAAGGAATGCATCAACCATTTCTTGAGAAAAGGGGGTGAAAGTTTGGGGGTGGACAGGCCGATAAAACAATTCTACAGGCTGGACACTGACATAAATTCACACGAATAGTATTGAGAAAGTGGGGGTTTCACGGTCCAATTTGGCAGAATATGTACAAGGTCATGGCCAACCTAGCCATGTTTTCCCACACTCTGTTGAGCCATTGATTCTAAAATCATCTATTAGACTATATAATAATAACACTTGTGAGAGTAATTATTTGTTTAGTTTTAGTAGAGGTTTTACGGCGCTCGCAACTGCATACGGTTATTTGAGCGCCAGAAGATTTGAGGTGTTACAAGGGAGTAACAAACATATAAAAGAAGGCGGGGAGATAAAGACGATAGATTTTTGACAGGAAAGAAGGAGCAAACCACATCAGAGAACCCACCAACCACCCACTGTAATTGTTTAATGCTCCCGTCAGCACATTTTAGATTATTTAGGAAGTGGGATGCTTTGACCCTTACTGTCAGGGCCAACCTGGGCAAAGAGAGATGATACAACCTCCTTACAGACAGACAGAGACACTTGGATACAAATTCTCCCCACACAGACACAAATCAAACTCACGCTTCAACCCACTCAGAATTTTCCTGACCTGACCCAATCATGATATCCTGCACCATCTGATCTGTCCCGATAATGATTTTACTACCCCAACTACCCAACCTGATTACAATTTTCCTGCCCTGACGTAATCATGACTTTCCCGACTCAAATGCCCGGACCCAATGATGATTTTATTGCCCTGACATTCCAATGACTTTCCTTCCCTGACCTAGTCATGATTATCATTCCATAACCCAATCTAGCACACTAGATGGCATCTGACAAGCCTCTCCAACATTTATTAGCCAACTTCAAAATTTTACGACAAGCCAGTTCCAATATGGAATTGTGGTAAACGATAGTGGACAGCTACATTTTTAAAGGGAAAAAAACATGCAAAAAATGATTTTAAAATCTACAATGAAATCTTGGCCTAAAAGCATGACCTTACATCACGCCTCGTGGTATGTACAATAAAACAGCAAAGACTTAAAACAGTCTGAATGATAAAGCCCCTGAAACACAAAGCAATAACACACACTGAACTGCCGTAGTTCTTGTCCCAACGACTAGTTCTAGTCCCAACGACCACCTGTCCCAGACAATCACATGTACAAACGGCCGCTTCCCTCTTTCCTTCTCACATTCTTTCTTCACTAGAAGGACACTGCCCAAGAGAACCACTGTCTAAGATGACAACTTTTCTCCTTGCAATGGGTGGTCATCTCTGACATGTTTTATTGTATACGCATCATCTATTTTTCATAACGAAATAGCTCATTAAAAATAATTTTTAGTAAGAGTTTTATTTACTGCACTCGCAACACAATAAAAGTAAGGTCATATGAGCGCCAGAAGATTAAAGGTGTCACAAGAGAGTAACAAGCAAAAAAGAAGGAGGGGAGATAAAGACGAGAGATGTTTGATAGGAAAGAAGAAGCAAACCACACCAGAGCACCCACCAACCACCTTCAAAGTTTACTTTTTACTCATCAGTGCAGCAAGCACAGAAAGCCAGCCACTCATAGTACACAGCAGTGTTTGAATCATGTCAAAATTGTTTTCAGTTTTAGATTTTTTTAAAAAGATAACACTAACATGGACAGCTTGAAATCATTGAGAGCTAATACAATTTTCCACCCCCCCCCCCTGACTTACATCTCTTTTATTTCACATTTTTCGCTATAAAGGTTGTCCGAATTATGGATGTGTCGAACACGTTTGTCAATCCCCAACTTGTTTGAGCTATCTGTGCCCAACTGTACTGATCTCTTATTAATATTGGTGAGTCCTTCATTTCACTTTCTGTTTGCAGTCTTTGGTTGGTGGTTTTTTGTTTGTTTGTGTTTTTAAGCATGAGGGGGCTATCCTGAAAAATGCTGTTTTGAGAAAATCCAAGGTAAAGTTTTAGCCTCTTGTTCAGTTTCTTTAAAAGACAAGGAGAGTTTTCTGTGTAACAAAACTAATATACACACCAATGAAACCAAACTTCTCCTATGGGTAGGGCAATTCCCACTTTAGGTGTAGGTCTAGATTTCTGGAAACCCCCAAAATCTGGGTTAGCCCGATTGTCCTTAAAAGCGACCAGTAATTTTTGAAAACATAAAAGACAATAATATGGAAGGATGTAGGCCTTGCTGAGAAGATGTAGCGCTAGTTTAAAAAATCGTCAGTATGTAAAAATTATAGGAGGCCATTTTTAATTTTAGCTGCACTGAAAACAAAAAATACTATGTCTGGAATGAGTGAAAAACTATCGAGGAGAAGTGGCACGAGCTGAAAGTCGTGTGGTTTGAATTTGAGAAGAGAGAAGGACATTGACAGAATAACAGTCATATAATGTGGGGAAAAAGAAAAACAGATAGACCAAAACAACAACAGAGGAAAAGACAAGAAGTCAGGACATACTACCAGTGGCACCCTCCGACTACCCGCGAATATCTGGGTGAATGCCAGGGTAACATTATGAGGAAGTAGCTTACCTATCATATTTCGAATATTTAAAAAAGTTTTAGTAGAGGTTTTACGACGCTCACAACTGCATAAGGTCATATAAGTGACAAAGATTAAAAGTGTTGCAAGAGAGTAACAAACATAAAAAAGAGGAAGGGGAGATAAAGAAGATTGATGTTAGATAGGAAAGAAGAAGCAAACCACACCAGAGAACCCGCCAACCACCCGCTATCTTGACTATGACTACTGTTCAGCAAACAGTATAGTATTGGTGGACATTTGAAGGATGAAGAAAAGACATCACAGCTTGTTCGTTAGAGTAAAAGAGAAGCTCAGTCAGTTTTAGTTTTAGTAGAGTTTTTACGGGGCTCGCAACTGCATAACAAACATAATAAAGAAGAAGGGGAGATAAGGACGATAGACGTTTCATAGGAAAGAAGGAGCAAACCACACCAGACCACCCGCCAACCACTTACCGATGAGAAGCTCATCGACACTATAGCGGTCATTTCGTGCTGAGAAAAAAAGCAAAGCAGACAGACAGACAGACAGAAACAGCAGAAGGGAGGGAAAGAAAAGAAATTGGGCCTACCGGGCCTACCCAGTGGTGCCCTCCAACTGTCTGCAAAATGCACGATACAGTAACAGTAATAATGGAATCACATCAATGGGTACTTCGAGAGCAGCCACCGCTCGCCTTTTTCCTCATTCTAAAAGCACAAAATATCACACAATGGTGAAGCATAAAAATACTTTGATCGCTAAGATTCAAAATGACAAGCACTCACACACACAAACCTGCTCAAATACACAATATGGCATAAAACTCTTCCAGTCTCCCACAAAGAACCACACTCAATACATTTCAAAACTTCAATTGATTTTTTTTTTTTTTACAGCATTATTATAATAGAAAACAAACAATTGCCCTGAATGTAGTAACAAAAGTTTGGATACAAGATAATGGAGCAGTGGATGGGTTGGGGGGGGAGGGTGTAGTAAGTCAACAACCATGTGTCATTGCGTGAAAATTTAAAAACCTTTCAGCGGGAAAAAAGAAAAAAAAAAAGAAAAGAAAAGAAGACCAATCTCCCTGCCACACAGAAAAATGAGTAATCCTATACACATATGACATCCTGAACCTCCTGCAATACATACACACACCAAAAAAAAAAAACCCAACACATTTTCCAAATCTTGAGGAAAAAGTATTTCTCAATGAGTAAGATGTTAAGCAGAAAATTCATTACATTTTACAATTTTGATTGTACTAGATTCCCAGATCTCCATGCCTACAAAAATTCATAAAAACTATCAGGGCACCAGCAGCCAAAACAGCTCGAAGAAGTTTATATATGAACCCAAACCACATCCTCAACATTCTCAAATTATACAAATGGAAGAAGTAGAAGAGCTATCTCAAACATTCTGTAGATCACAGATGTTTCACAAGTGAACACCGTTACTTCAGACCACACACACACACAGCCTGTCTCTAACATAGAAGAGTACAAGCATAAGCTACTAAGATCCCACCTGTATGTCTGTGCATCATATTCTCCTCCTAATGATAATAAGAATTCTATTTATATATAGCACATTTCCACACTCTACAGCAGCAAGCCCAAATGTTTTTTAGCTTGTTTTAGTAAGGTTTTACGGCGCTAGCAACTGCATAAAGTCATATATGAGCATGCCTAAAGAGCTTTACAATTTACAGAAGATCTTAGTACACTTGAAAATACTTTCTGCTTTCTGGGAAGCATAAAGAGCAGTAATATACCTGTGGTACTACAATAATCTTACATATGGTGGCAGGTTTGAGACACCTGCAGTTAAAACGATGTACACATAAGTTTTACTTATTCTGCTTGCTTTGTATTCGTGCAGACTGACAAGCTGAGATAAAAGAATCCTTGCCTATGCCGTATGTCAAGTTAAACTCTATCTTTCACGGCTTTAGAAACCTTTACAACAGATCCTAGAACACTTAGGAACATCCTGGGAAGCATACAGGGCACGCAGCTTATTAAACCCTCAACTGTCAACAAACACAAAATGTTTCGCTGTCTATAGTCGGACACCCATTTACACTTGGGTGAGGTAATGTGAGGAAAATTTGTGAAAAGTGCCCTTTCCAAGCACACAACATCAAGTCCCAGACATGATTTAAACTCACGACCTTAAGGTGGTTCACTTAAAAACCTTTAATAAGTTAAACCTTTCATAAAGACATGTTTTGCATTGCCTGGTTCGTCGAGATGTGGAAACTTGTGCAATAAAATGACTCATCAGATAAATCAAGGACTTACTTAACAGCCACAAAAGGATTACCCATCTATTAAGCAACTCAGTGAAAGTAACCTTCATGTCTGTTAATTGGGATTTCCGCACCAGCTCATCCTCGTTATTAAAGCTCTCACCTTTATATCAAACATGAGTAATTCTCTATTTTTGAGAGAGTGTGAGAAACAGGATGAATGCCTTTACAAAAATGTTTTTTATTGTCAAATAGTCAACAGTTTATGTCATGATCTAAGCTTAGATTAAAGCAACATCACGCTTTATTATGGGATCTTCTGGGGTATATCTGTCCAGATGAATCAAGGACTTTCTCAACAGCCACAAAATGATTACCCATCTATTAAACAACTCAGTGAAAGTGACCTTCATGCAAAAGAAGGTGAGATTTTTGGCAATGATTTCATTAAATCTACATCCTGACCGAGTTGCACATAAACATTCTTTTTCTTATATATCATTATCCTCCAACCCTCATCCCATAGAAAAACAAAACCAGTCAAACAAAACAAACCCCATTTCATTCTGAGAGATTCAAACAATAACAATCTTTATCTTTATCATTTTCTCCTCTATACCCAACGATAAAAAAAATATCCCCTAACCATTCAAGACATAACAAACCCCCAATAAGCATACAACAATAAAAGAAATAATCAGAGGATGAAAAGTCAACAGATGATAAGAAAAACCCAATGAAAATTTTACAGTTTTAATCAAACCTGTGTGAATCACTTTGGTCTCAAAATCTCAACCAGACATTAGAGTGGAGAAAGAAATGCTACTCAGTATGAGCCAAGACTAAAAAAAAGAATGCAACGCTCTTCAGACCAAAAAAAAAATACCCCTATTAATTGCAACCACTTCTCATCTTAACGCAATTAACTCTAATCCTCCTTACCAAAAATATACTTGTTTGCATTCCTCTTTATCCATTGTATAGATGCACTAGTGAGGCATCATGGTCAAATCAGGCGCTCTAATGCTCTCCCCCCATGCACAGCAAGGTCAAACATTAGTCACTCATTCTTAAAATTTGAAATAATATCTCAAATTTTTGTTAACTCCATCAAAAAAAATAAAAAAATCCAATCAATCATTCCACCCTAACTCTACTCATCCTCTACAAAACTGATTTAAGTTTTCAGCATTTCGGTAAATCTCTTTAATTGCACTGATGCGTAATAGTGCCCTCATTTCCCCAGCGTGTGAATCCTTTAGATGGATAAGAAGTCCTCTGTCATACAAGGACTTTATAATCCTATTGTTTTATTTTGTTAGTTATAAAAACCCAAAACAAAGTAGCACGTTGACACAATAACTAAAACACTCATTTATTGGTGTTAGAAGAAGAAGGCAAGACTGACGACAGACAGACAGAAAGAAAGAACAGAGGGCGAGTAAAGAAGTACTGGTATGACCTTACCGGTGGCGTTCTCCAACCACCAGCTTTGTACTAACCGACTCCCAACATTATCCGCTAAAATAAAGAACCAAATGACTCAACAAGGATCCGAAGCGTGAAAAACTGTCCTCTTACTCTAAAAAGCGAATGGCCCAGCAGTGCAGTGGACACTAGGGAAGGGGGGTGTTGAGAAGGGGGGCAGAGGAATGAGGGCTATCACAAGATTCAGCATCACAGCCACAGCTTGCACAGACTGGAGGGGAGGTCACACAGGTCGAAGGTCGTGGCCAGCGTCAGAGAATGCAGCACTGAGGAGCAAACGGGGGGGAAAAAAGTTTGTTTTTCCAAAAAGGTTTTAGTTTGTTTTTTATAGCAATTGCAACACAATATCAATAAGGTCATATAAATGCCAAAGATTAGAGGTTTTAAAAGTGGGTAACAAATACAAAAAAGAAATAGGAGTTGTAAGGTCAATAAATGTTTTGAGTTTTTAGTTTCAGTAGAGGTTTTACGGAGCTCGCAACTGCATAAGGTCATGTGAGCGCCAGAAGATAATATTATGTGTTACAAGAGAGTAACAAACTCACAAAAAAGAAATAGGAGAGACAAGGATAAAATGTTTGATAGCAAAGAAAGAGCAAACCACACTAGAGTACCCGCCAACCACCAACTAAGAGATTGGGCTATAACGTACAAAAGCTAGGATGAAAGTCATCTTTTGGAGCAAAGTAGGTCAATATCTCTAGGTTAAACCAAAACTGTTATTGTAAATGTTTCAGGACCCATCAATATGCAACTGATCAATGTGGTATTTATTTAACTAATACCAAAGCACAAAGAAAGGTTTTGTACAAGGAATGTCTTTATCTCTGGGTTTGATGGTAAAGAAGGAGCAAACCGCACCAGAGCACCTTGCCAACCAACCATCCACTCTAAAGATCTGGTGAATGCATGCGTGAAACTTGCTGGGTTCTGTACCTCCAAAAAGATTAACCCTTCCAGCGCCAGCCATTTTTGTACACTCCCTAACCTCAGTCCTAGGCAATGCAGCAGTATTTCAGAAAAATAGGAATCCATTCTAAAAATTCATGTAGTATCTTGGTAATCAGGTTTACATAAATAACATAATAATACATCATTGTATAAAGCTAAGTGAACAAATATTATGAAGATTAAAGTTTAATTAGGTTGGCTAATTTCGAAAAATGCTCAAATTCAGTACCCCCTGAAACAGAAAATATACGCTCTTGGGACGGTGGGAGGTAAAAGCGCTGCTGAAAATATACGAGCTTGGGGCTGGAAGGGTTAAAAACCACTAATCTCTAGTCGAGTCCACATAAGACGAGGTACTCACATCTCGGCCTTCTTTCTCTCTGCGCTCCGATCGGTCCCTGTCACCTGACCTGCGTTGCTGTTGTTGCGCCTCCGGCGCAGGACCACCGGCTGCGGCGACCGGCCGACCTTGACCCTGATGGTGCCTAGGCGCTTGCGCTGCGGGGCCGGTCGCGGCTCTCTGCTGCTCAGCAAGTGCCATACGGTTCTCCTCCTCCTGCAGCTGCATCGCAAACTCCAGGCTGGGGAGGATAAACGAATTTTAAGTTTTATTCAGAGTTTTACGGCACTTGCAACACAATAAGGTCATATAAGAGCCGAAGATTAGAAATGTTACAAGAGAGTAACAAAACAGAAAAAAGAACGAGGGGAGAAAAAGACGAT
>NW_004798184.1:165110-168879 GCF_000002075.1 Aplysia californica
AAAATCATCATCATCATCATCCAGTGCCAGATCTGCGACAGACATCGGCGATCATGGTTTTCCGTTCATTCCTTTGCTCGGATGCTCTCAAAAAAGCTACGTTTCCCTGATCTTTCCCTGTGACCCATTTGTTTAGGTTCCCTAAGTATGTTGTTCCGGGCCTACCCCTGCCTCGCTTGCCCTCAATTTTGCCAGTGAGAGCAAGATGTTCAAGACCCTCATGTCTATTCAGGTGTCCCAAAAACTGCATTTGTCATTTCCTGATTGTTTTTAACATTGAGCGTCCCATGTGGGCTTCATCAAGCACTACCTCATTTGATTTCTTTTCCTTCCACGATACTCTTAGCAGTCTCCTAAGAAACCACATTTCTGTTGCTTCTATTTTATTTTCACTGTCTTCAGTGATTGTTCAGCATTCACAGCCATATAGAAGGGTTGACCAAATATAGCATTTCAGGACTTTCATTTTGGTGTTCATTGAGATGTTTCTATTTTTCAGGATTGGGCTCATTTTATTGAAACTAGCCTTAGCCATTGTAGTTCTCCTTTTTATTTCTGTGGAACATTTGGCATCAGCTGTTATTATATATCCTAGATACATAAACTGTTGGACTTGTTTGATCTTTTCACCTTTGCTAATGAGATTACAACTAGGGTTTGTAAAGAAATAACTACAAAAGAGCAGCATGAATAAACAACCCCACAGAGAAAAAAACATAATAATTCTTTTTAAAAAACAAAACAAACGACCAAAAACATACCTACATAAACAAACACACAAATGCAAAGAGAGTTAAGTTTTCGTAAGACTTTTATGGCACTCGCAACACAATAAGGTCATATAAGTGCCGAAGATTAGAGGTGTTACAAAAGAGTAACAAACACAAAAAAGAAGAGATTGATAGGAAAGAAGAAGCAAACCACACCAGAGCACCCGTCCCATCAACCACCCACGAAACAATAAAAGGTGCACATACTCTGCCTGAGCAATGGCTGCATTTTCCTGCTGGAAGCCTCCCCAAGTGGGCTGTTGGGGTTGCGCAGCCGCCTCCTCTTGCAAGAAGAGCGCCACTTGGTAACTGAAATGTGAATAATAATAATAATATTAATAATAATAATATTAATAATAATGATATTAGTAATAATGCTGATAATAATAATAATAATAATAACATTAATAATAATAAAAGTAATAATAATATTAATAATAATAACATTAATAATAACAATAACATCAACATTAATTATAATAATAATAATAATAATAATAATATTAATAATAATAATACAGCTGAAGTTGCTGTAACAGCCGCCTGTATAAGAATAAGACCTGTGTATTTTTACTTTATTATAAAGACACTGTGTCAGACGTACATCTGTCATTTTTTTGGGGGGGGTAAGTGTTTTACGGCGCTCGCAACTGCATAAGGTCATATGAGCGTGTGGGACACATTTTGAATTTTGCCTGGGTGGCAGACGAAGCCTTCTCTTGTCGATTTTAGGATCACCAAGGGATCTTTAACTTTAACTTGTGTAACTTGCACACAGGACCTCCGAGATTTTTCGCACCTATCCGAGAAGGCTATGTGTTAGATCTTACCTATCATGAGATCAGGGGTGTGGATGAAAGACAGCAATAAGGAGCCAAGGAGTAGCAATAGAAAAGTGGCAGAAAGAGTCAGGGGCCCAGAGGAGGGGGCAAAGGAGGTGAGGGTGGGAGGCAGAAATTGGAGACGAAAGCAGACGACAGAACATTGTTAAAGAGCAGGAAAGGAGGTGAACGGAGAAAATTTCGAATCCAGGACCTATATTGATTGAATGAGAGGGGAACAACGTAACCTCTTGACCACAACAGCCCTCTTCCACCTGTCTATGATGGCCATTTTTCTCCTCAACAATGGGTGGCTGTCTTAGACAATTTCAAAACTCTCTACCTCGAATAAAGAAGACAGGCTCTGAGCATTTTGCAAACATACAGATAGCAACACATATACAATGATAGCGTATTTTGACTTAAAAAATCGACACACATCTCTAATCTAAGAAATAAAAAAGACTTGAGCTGACTTTTAAATGAATTAAACATCTCCTGTAAATCATCAGGAAGTGTGTTCCAGATCTTGGAAGCCATGCAATGCAAATGCCCTTTCATCTACAGTTTTAAGTTTCATTAATGGTAAAAGAATGCATACACACACACACACACACACACACACACACACACACACACACACACAAACACACACACACAGACGCAAACACACACACAAAACAACAAAAAAAACTAGTAAGTGTGGGAGTTGAAATATAAAGAAATGAATAAGGGTGTGGGTTGTGCAGAGCGCCAAAATGAAAAAAATAGTATAAAAGCCATATTAAAAAAAAAAATTACAGGAGTTTCTTAGGTTACAAAAAGCACACTGAGTCGATAACATTCATCACATCATTGCAATAACGATTAAGGACACAAATATGACAATGTTCACAGAAACAAGAAAGGAAGAATATAGAAGTGGGATGTAAGTTTTCAAGTCCAGAAAGTAAGTGACTTCAGAGACAAATTCTGAAAAAAAGAAAGGGGAAAGAAAAAAAAAAAAAAAAAAAATTGAAGTAGGAGGGACAACTCCTGACCACACATATTTGTGATGTGTGCTGACAAAATGAGTTACTTCTCGGATTTTAGCCTGAGTGAAATAGATACGTCAAATTTATAGGTTGAGTTTTTAAAAATTTATTGGTATGAAATGATAAAAGACATGTTAAGCTTGAAGAGAATGGCATCGGTTTAGAATCTATAAATATGACCTTTGTGTTGATTTTCAGCCGATATCTCTATTCATGGATTGTGATAAGTAAGTCATTTTGTCAGCATGCCTCACATTTTGTCCTCGTACTCTTCATTCATCACTTTGGAATAAGGACATCATCAAAATATTTCTTTATAAATAGTAGCCATTGGAATGTCATTGCATTGCTGTGTCAATGGAAAGGAGCATCTGGCATCTGTGGAGTAACTGTTAAGCTCCTCACTGACCCATTCAATTTTGTGTAAGTCAATTGAATAAGAGAAATCTGCGAAAAACATGAACAAAAAGGGAAAAATAAATGTGAGGCATCATGGTGAAATCAGGCGTTCGTCAAAATGATGAAATCAAAGTCGTTTTTTTTTTGTGTTTTTTTTGCTGAACACCTTTTATTTTTACGTCCATTTAAAAACATATTCTGAGTAGATTTTACTTAGGTCATATTTATAGATTCTAAACCGCTGCCATTCTCTTCAAGCGTAACATGTTTTTAAAATTATTTCATATTAAAAAAACACAAAAAAAACAACAACCTATAAATTTGACAAATGAACAAGCTTCAAGATGAAACAAATAACTTCATATGCCGAAATTTGACAAGCGCCTGATTCCACCACCCAGTCATGACACTTAAATGTATGGGGGAAAAAAAACCGGAAGAAAACTAGCAGATGACTCACTCGTGGTCAATCTGCTCGGCGCTACCGACGGGCACGCTGGGGTCAGGAATGGGCTCTGTGGAGGCCGCAGGCTTGGTGTAGGTGCGGAAGCTGCCGTCCACAAAGTGGCAGTCGCCGTCCACGTTGGAGAGCGTCTCCCACACCACGTTCCGCTCCGTGAGGAAGCCCTGGTCCGTCACCAGCAAGAACAGCTCATTCTGAAATGGGACAGAAAATAATAAAACAATAATAATAATACTAATAGTAGTAATAATAATAATAATAATAATAATAATAATAGAAGGC
>NW_004798184.1:182186-183878 GCF_000002075.1 Aplysia californica
TATCATTTTGGCACAATTCGATAAAATCCTCCAATACCAAACAAGGCTTGTTTTTTTAAAAAAAGAATTTGATCAAACTGTGCTAAAAACAGTAGCTTTCGCCCCTCCGTATAGGCCTCTATAGGAAATCCTGACCGGGCACGACCGCATCAAAATGAATTAAACGTGTGTCCGACGGCCAAAGTGCCGGCCAATGTGCACTGAGCATAAAAGACGTCAGCTCTGAGTAGGACGGTGCGAGCAAAGCTCCCCCTGTTTGCCCGTCGATGGCCGGGGAAATCCCCCCACGCTGTTTACCTCCCCCTTGTCGTGTTGATCCAGGCATTACCTTCCCCTTTGGGACGAAAACGAGGCCCGTTCCCGAGCCAGGAATGTCCATCATCACACCCACAAATGCGAGCCTCCTCCTCTCCATCGCCCAACTCGCTTCTCGAAAGGGGGATAACTTTTTTTCCCATGGGATAAAACATGCCGGCCAGTTTGCTGAGGAGCCCCTACTTTTCTGGGTTCGGTGTTGAAGAAATCTAATTTGAGAATTATAAGCTCCCTTCAACACAATCTTTGGAGGTGTTCCGAACAGTTGTTTTTTTACCTTTCGCATTCAAGTTTCGAGTTTGGATAAAAAGAAGAACACATGAAAAACAAAAAGACAAAAGCACTTGGAAATAAAGACAGAAGCATATGGGAGAAAATAAAGCTTCAAATTATTATGACCTACCATTGGCGCCCTTCAAAAACCTTAGTTCTAAAATGTTCAATAGGCTTTGGATACACCAATAATTTAGTTTTTATCAAGCTGGACTGTGATGCAGATGACCATTTTAAAAATAGTTTTAGTAAGAGTTTTACGGCACTTGCAACACAATAAGGTCATATAAGTGCCGACGATTAGAGGTGTTACAAGACAGTAGCAAACACAAAAAAGGAGGGGAGATAAAGACCATAGATGTTTGATAGGAAAGAAGAAGCAAACCACACCAGAACGCCCGCTAACCACCCACTTTGAAAGTGTTTACGGCGCTAGGAACTTCATAAGGTCATCTGAGCGCGTGGGACACATTAAACATTTGCAGTTGGTTGGCAATTTTGAATTTTGCAAGGGTGGCGGCGAAGCCTATTCTGATCGATTTTGGACCACCAAGGGATCTTTCACGAGCGCAACTTGCACACAAGACCTCTGAGATTTTTCACCTTTAACCGAGAAGGCTAGGGGCCAGATCTTATCTACCATATGATCGGGGGGTGCGGCTGAAAGACTGCAGTAAGAAATAACTAAGGGGTAGCAGCCGAAAGGCAGCAGAGAGAGTCAGGAGCCCAGAGGATGGGGCAAAGGAAGTGACGGGAGGGGGCAGAAAGTGGAGACGAAAGCAGATGACAGAAAATTGTTAGAGAGCAGGAATTAAAGGATGCCAAAGGAGAAAATCTTAGCGAAGCAAATCTTCCGTCGCTATCAGGGTTCGAAACGGGACCAAATGAATGAGAGGTGAACACCTTACCCTCTAGACAAGAGCCCCCTAAACATGTTTGCGACAACATCGAGCGTCTTCCTCTTTTCTTGTACGAATAACCATTATACAAATTTGGCAATGTGTTCACGTTAACTTTAGACAGACAGATCGACAGACAGACAGGCAGGCAGGCAGGCAGGCAGGCAGACAGAGGGGAAAAAGGGGGGGAAGAAGAAAAAGAGAC
>NW_004798184.1:184699-186365 GCF_000002075.1 Aplysia californica
AGGGAAGAGGAAATCTCTACGCAGCAGCAGTAGCAGCAGTAGCTGAGCTGGTCACTTCAGCGGTCACCTCACCACCCCCCACACACAAACGTCGTCCTCCAGGACAAGAACACAAGGCGCCAGCGACTCGGCCGTACGCCTGTTGGCGAAACGAAAACTCATAACGGCCTTATTATAGCAGTTTCGATGAACCACCACACCAAACAAGAGAAATATTAACTGTTTCGAAAAAGAAGGAAAAGAAAAAAAAGAAAGAAAAAACAAACAAACAAACAAAACAAAAGCAGCCCTGCCTGCGACAGCAGTAACAAAACAAATCATAACCGGGGACGTTCGCGGGGACAAATTAGGAACTGAGGGAGAAAACAAATTTGAAAAGAGGCCGATCGCGCTATCAGCACAGAAAGAGGAAGAGGAAGAGAAAGAGAGAGAAAGAGAGTGTAATAGAGACCGATACATTGGAGCGCAATACATTATAACATTGTCCATTTCCAAAGGATTTCTCGAGAAGGAAAATCAATTATTTTTCGACGTGACGTGAAATACAAATCGTGAAGACAATCTCATCTCTGACTTTTCACCTTTCCATTTTTGGTGTTGGTGTGTGTGTCTACAGCAAAAGCAGTTCCACACATCATCTCTGTCTTACTACCATTGATTGCCCTGCTACATGATGGGAGTGGTGAGCCTCGGTTGGATGATCTTGCTCTGTGTCCTTTCTGAACGGATAACCGTGCATGGTAAGACATAGATCTGTACTGATTTCTTAATGTTTCGTTATATTGTATGGTAAGATTTCGTTTTAGTTTTAGTAATAGTTTCAAGGTCTAAGACGGCCACCCATTACAATTGAAGAGAAAAGTGGCCGTCGTTGACATATTTTTTCTTTCTTTTTTTTTTTTCGTACGAGTTTCACGGCACTGGCAACACAATAAGGGTCGTTGACAGATGTCCGTCAAAGTGGTATTATAATGTTGTTGTTTTTTTGTTTCGTTTTTTAAGTAAGAGCTTTACGGCACTTGCAACACAATAAGGTAATATATAAATGCCGAAGATTAGAGGCGTTACAAGAAAGTAACAAACACAAAACAGAAAGAGGGGAGATAAGAACTATAGATATTTGATAAGAAAGAAGGACCAAACCAGATCAGAGCACCCGCCAACCACTCACCATTATATATATACTTTTTTAAAATATAGACGGGAGGGTGGGGAGGGATTTATGGAAAGTGGTTGTTTGTAACGGTGATTGTCTTACACGGGTGGATATTAGTGCAGATTCGACTATACCCACGTTCAACCCTTACATTGAGACCATCGTTATCATTAATACCATTGTTGTCGTCGTTTCTTTTTCAAACAGAAGCGCCAATACAAAGAAGGTGCCTAATATTATTATTCCACTTTTTAAAAAAAATCTTCTTAGCATGCGCAGGGCATTGGGCTATCGCGTTGCCACAAATACTAGATGATTGTCTTGATTACATTTTAGTCAAGAGTTTTACGGCGCATGCAACACAATTGGGTCATAAAAGTGCCGAAGACTAAAGGTGTCACAAGAGAGTATCAAACAAACAACAACAAAAACAACAACAACAAAGTAAGGAGATAAGGACAATATGTTTGATAATAGGAAAGAAGGACCCAACCGCACCAGAGCAACCCC
>NW_004798184.1:188111-209921 GCF_000002075.1 Aplysia californica
CTAATAAACACAAAAGGAGGACAGAAAAAGTCGATAGATGTTTGAGAGGAAAGAAGAAGCAGGCCACACCAGAGCATCGGCCAACCACACACTGGGGAGGGTTGAAGCAGCCAGCTTCACACATGACCTAACTTGTGTCGATGGTTGCGTAAAACATCTACAATCACAGCCCAAATTGTCCAAGACCTTCACCCATTGTCAAGAGGAAAAGAGTATGTCTTAGACAGGTGGATGTCTAAAGGCATATTTTGAGAAAGCTGTCCCCGCGGTTTTATGCACACAAAAAATTCTGAAATAATGCAAACTGAGCCCAAAAACGTTAAATTATGCTTTTTTAATAGAGGTTTTACGGCGCTCGCAACTGCTTAATGTTAATTTTATGAAAGAATGATAAAGGAAAATAATCAGAAATTATGCAAAAAAATGATCAAATTTTTCTAAAATAGGCGGGGAGCATAAAACCCCGGAGACAGAAAGAAAAGCACATCGACACAATAATGGCCATATAGTAGAGTGCTGTGAAAATAATAAGACAGACAGACAGAAACAACAGAGGGAAAGTAAAGAGGTGCGACATACAAGTAGCGCTCTCCGCCCAACAACCCGCCGTCTAAAACAGTGTCATTATAATATTTTAGAAGGAAAAAAAAAAACCACAAGGAAGAAGCTGGCAGTGTGTACAGATTGTTGTAGTCTGGGATAGGTGACCATTAGAACAGGATCGACTGAACATTCATTATACGAAAAAGCCACATGTGGTATATAAGTTATTGTTTACGCTTTCGTTAAGCCCCCCCCCAAAAAAAATAATAATAAATAAATTTTAAAAAAAATTTAAAAAATAAATAAATAAAATAATTAAATTTAAAAAAAATAAAAACTATTGGCCCATCTCCCACCTCCTACCTTGTTTCTTCTCAACAACTGAAGAGTCGTAACAACCCCCCCCCCCCAAAAAAAAAACCCCAACAACAACAAAACCAAAAAAAAAACCCCAGCAGCTCCTCACTTCCCTAGAAACAGTCAACATTTGTGAGTTTTTATGACAGAACTACGTGTGCACACAGTTACTAAATTATTCATCCTGCTTGCTTTTTGTTTTGCTTCATCAAATTTGACCCGAAAGTTATTAAGGTGAGTCCATTAGAGGCCTATCGCATTCCGTGGACTCTGCCCCGCAAACAAAAAATCTGACACGCTAGCCTCGTTGTTATCGGCATCCAACCCTCTTGATCGTGCGCAAGAATATCAAACATTATATTTGAATTAGACGGATTTAATCAAATTTCAAAATGAGCCAAAAAGCTTTTGCTCCTCCACGAAAGAAAACCCGTCCGGCCTCAAATGCGTTAACAAAAAAATATTATCAAAGGGGAGATTATTTTATTGACCCTTTCTGCTAAACTGCAATATGCACTGGGCATCACAGACACTTTGTTGTTTTTGTGTTTTAGTTTCAGTAGAGGTTTTACAGCGCTCGCAACTGCATACGGTCATAATTATGAGCGCCAGAAGATTAGAGCTGTTACAAGAGAGTAAAAAAACATGAAACAAGAAGAAGGGGAGATAAGGACGATAGATGTTTGAAAGGAAAGAAGAAGCAAACCACACAAGAGCACCCGCCAACCACCCACGTTTTTGTTTTTGTTTGTTTTTTTCTTTTGTTTAGTTAGTAAAAGTTTTATGTCACTTGCAAACACAATTAGGTCATATTCGTGCAGAAGATTAAAGGTGTTATTGAAAAGTAACATACGAATAAAAGAAGGGAAAGAGATAAAGACGATATATGTTCGCTCAGAAACAAGGAGCACACAACATCAGAGAACCCACAAACCACCACCACAGATACTCTGACAAACTATCTTGTCCCCCAAAAAACGAAAACCCCCCCCCCCCTCTTTTTCCACGAAGCCACCCCCCTCTCTCTTTATCCAATGTTGCCTTCTTTAGCCTTAGTAAGAGTTTCACTTACGGCACTTGCAACACAATAAGGTCATATATTTATTTTATGTTGCCTTTGCTTGTGTCCTCCCAGGAGACCGTCAGGAGAACAAGTGTAGCCAGAACGCCGAGGTGATGGCCATGAGCACGTGCCAGGGAGAGAGACAGAGACTCTCCCTCGCCAGCAAGACCAACAACACGGCGCTGCTCTGTCGGTGAGTTGGGTTTTTAAAAAAGTTTTCGTAAGAGTTTTCCGGCACTTGCAACACAATAAGGTCATGTGAGTGCCGAAGATTATAGAGTGTAGCTTTAGTTCTGGTAAGAGTGACATCAAGCAACTGGCCCAGGATTGGGAAAGGTGGAAAGTGTTTGTTCGTGCCTATATCCTGATCCAGGGTAAGAAAGGCAATGATGATGAAGAGTTTTACGGCACTTGCAACACAATAAGGTCATATAAGTGCCGAAGATTAGAATGTAGTTTTAGTTCTTGTAAGAGTTTTACGGCACTTGGAACACAATAAGGTCATATACAAGTGTCGAAGATTTGAGGTGGTACAAGAGAGTAATAAACACAAAAAAGAAGGAGGAAAGATAAGGACGATAGATGTTTGATAGGAAAGAAGGAGCAAACCACACCAGAGCACCCTCCAACCACCCACTCGGAGGGTTGGGTGGGGTGTTTAGTTTTAGTAAGAGTTTTACAGCACTTGCAACCCAAATAGGTCATATAAGTGCAGAAGAATAGAGGTGTGACTAGAGAGTAAGAGATGTATGTTACGAAAGAGTAATAAACAAAGAAAATAAGGAGGAGAATGAAGATTCGACGCGTTACTGGAGCGTCACAAACAAAGAATAGAAGGGGGAGAGAGAAAGATAATCAGTGTATGACAAGAAAGATGGAGCAATCCACACCAGCGCACTGGCCAACCACCCACTCTGTCTGCGAGTGTGGAGTCACTATAGATGGTCTATTTCGTCACTGCTGTCTGCAAGTGTGGAGTCACTATAGATGGTCTATTTCGTCACTGCTGTCTGCAAGTGTGGAGTCACTATAGATGGTCTATTTCGTCACTGCTGTCTGCAAGTGTGGAGTCACTACAGATGGTCTATTTCGTCACTGCTGTCTGCAAGTGTGGAGTCACTATAGATGGTCTATTTCGTCACTGCTGTCTGCAAGTGTGGAGTCACTATAGATGGTCTATTTCGTCACTGCTGTCTGCAAGTGTGGAGTCACTATAGATGGTCTATTTCGTCACTGCTGTCCCAAGAAACAATGAGCGACTCTAATGGTCGATAGAAACACTGCTGTCTCAAGAAACAATGAGAGACTCTAATGGTCGATAGAAACACTGCTGTCTCAAGAAACAATGAGAGACTCTAATGGTCGGTAGAAACACTGCTGTCCCAAGAAACAATGAGCGACTCTAATGGTCGATAGAAACACTGCTGTCTCAAGAAACAATGAGAGACTCTAATGGTCGGTAGAAACACTGCTGTCTCAAGAAACAATGAGAGACTCTAATGGTCGGTAGAAACACTGCTGTCTCAAGAAACAATGAGAGACTCTAATGGTCGATAAAAACACTGCTGTCTCAAGAAACAATGAGAGACTCTAATGGTCGATAAAAACACTGCTGTCTCAAGAAACAATGAGAGACTCTAATGGTCGATAGAAACACTGCTGTCTCAAGAAACAATGAGAGACTCTAATGGTCGATAAAAACACTGCTGTCTCAAGAAACAATGAGAGACTCTAATGGTCGATAGAAACACTGCTGTCTCAAGAAACAATGAGAGACTCTAATGGTCGGTAGAAACACTGCTGTCCCAAGAAACAATGAGCGACTCTAATGGTCGATAGAAACACTGCTGTCTCAAGAAACAATGAGAGACTCTAATGGTCGATAAAAACACTGCTGTCTCGAGAAACAATGAGAGACTCTAATGGTCGATAAAAACACTGCTGTCCCTAGAAACAATGAGCGACTCTAATGGTCGATAAAAACAAACTCGAGCCCACATTTTGGAACTGACTTGGCCTACCATGCACATCAGCAATCTCCAGTCTCAGCGGGGCTATATTTGGGTCGCCGTGACGCCAAGCACAAAAAACATTTTTAACGTATTTCAAGAATAGGGGGTCGAAATTTGAATTTACCCAAGGTTTCATGTTTTTCTTCATTAACAAAAAAAAAAAAAGAAAAAAAAAAGACTTCCTCACTTGAGAATCCAACTCACTTCTTCTGTGTCTTGCTACAGCAGATAGCCTGACCATTAAACAACAGGAACTGATGTACGGTAAATTGTGAATCTGAACATGCGGAAAAGTGAGGAAAATCTACACTAATAATAGGTTATTTAATTCTTGCTAATTTTACCTCTGAAATCAGATGACCCTCACCTCCTTCAATCACACATATCTCGTCTTCACTTGAACATATATATGGATATTATTTTCACCCAAAACAAGGAAACTGGAAAGGCCTTAAGATGATACCATCAACTTCGTATGCCCAAAGATTGACGAGAGCCTGATTCCACCACGTCGTGCCTCATTTTTTCTTCAGCATCGGCAAGACTTCATTAAGCAATACATGTATTAGAAAACAAAGAATACTTGTACACACTTTCCGATAAGAAGAAGGACTTCCAAGCTCAGACCCTTTAAAAAATGTACTTAATACACTTTATTACATTTTGGTAGGCAGCTATATGATGGTGTTCATTATCTCTCCTCCCCTCCCTCCAACCTTTCACCAGCGGGTGGTCGGCGGGTGCTCTGGTGTGGTTGGCTTCTTCTTTCCTATCATATGTCTATCGTCTTTATCTGCCCTCCTTCTTTTTTGTGTTTGTTACTCTCTTGTAACTCCTCTAACCTTCGGTGCCTATATGACCTTATAGTGTTGCAAGTGCCGTAAAACACTGACTAAAACTAAACAACCTTCCCCCCCAACTCCCCACCCCCTGCAGGAGTCTCCAGCAGTACTCTGACTGCCTCAAGCCCCGTCTGCGTGGCTGTCAAGGCCCGGCCCGCATGGCCTTTGACGTCATCACCGGCAAGTACACGGCACCACCCTACAGCTGCCCACTACTGGAGCCCAGAGAGACACAGGACACCTTCCTCCCCGGCTCACGTAAGTCAACATTTTTTGTGTGCTTTAAGTAAATGTTTTTATGCCTCCATCAACACAATTTAGACCAAGCCTTTCATGGCCAACCAAGGCTATGAGGGATGCAACCCAGCAGGAAGACCGAAATACTTGATAAAAATGATATCACCACTCTGAAATCAAACTCAGGTCTTCTGCATGTGACAGCAACGGACCTAACCACTAAACCACAAACGTCCGTCACACGAGTCAGCTAGAGTTGAAACTGTCAAAGACATACAGCCATATTCGAAGAGAGAAGTGGTCATCTTGGACAGGTGGACGCCTTACAGTGTCATTACAATCCCCCCCCCCCAAAAAAAATACTCAAGGGAGGAAATGCGAAGTGGACGTTTGCACAGATGACTGTCTTGTACTGGTGGCCATTAGGGCAGGTTCTACTGTATTTAACCCTATCCGTACGCCTGGGGTAATTTTGTACCCTAGGGGTTGTATTCTTCACATTTTAGAATACTTCAAGAGTGAAGATCTCTTTGAAACTTTCAGTATTTCTCAAAAATTAATTTTAACAGACTGCTATGCAAAGCGTACGGACGGATTAACGAGTAAATATCCTCTTTGGAAAATGGGGGCACAGTGTTCCCCACGTTGTATGGATACGATAGTAAAACATGACGTATGGATAGGGGCAATATTGGAGTCACTGTGACATCACGTGCAAAAGACATTTTCAACTTATTTTAAGAACGAGGGTTCAAAATTTACCGTTACCCTTTCAGGTTCTTCGGTGCCCCAGGCTACGTTCCCTGACTATGTGAAGCCAGTGCACTACCCGCCAAACCATTCCCTGGACAACCTCAAACTGAACACAGACAGGACTGGGGGCATCAACGGTGACGGTGAAGGGAGCAACAACGATGAGACCCTCAACTATGACAACATCCCTGGGGACAATGATCCGCAGCAACAACAGCAGGAGGAAGGCGCAACGCAAAGGAACAATGAGGTCGACAGCAGCAGCAGCAGCATCATCAACAACATGGAGAGTACCCACAGCAGCGACAGTTACACTGAGCAGCACCAGCAGCGGAGCACTGGAGGTGTTGGCGGAGGAGGAGGAGGAGGAAGAGGAGGAGAGGTGCGTTACAACTACCCCAGCGTAAGCAACTCTGGGATCAGCGGTGGCCGAGGGTTGGAGTCGACTCAGCAGAACACAGAGCACACCCAGGAGAACACGGCACACACCCAAGAGAACACAGCGCACACCCAGCCGGATACAGCATACACCCAGCAGGGCACAGCAAACACCCATGAGAACACAGCACACACCCAGCAGGGCACAGCATACAGTCAGGGGAACACAGCACACACCCAGCAGGGCACAGCATACAGTCAGGGGAACACAGCATACACCCAGGAGAACACGGCACACACCCAACAGAACACGGCACACACCCAACAGAATATGGCACAGCAGAATATGGCACACACCCAGCAGAATACAGCACACACCCAGCAGGATACAGCACACACCCAGCAGGGCACAGCATACAGTCAGGGGAACACAGCATACACCCAGCAGAATAATATTCCACATACCCAGGAGAAGGAGAACACAGCACACACCCAGGAGAACACGGCACACACCCAGCAGAACACAGCGCACAGCCAGCCAAGCACAGAGAGGCCAGCACAGACAAAAATCAGCTCCTCCGGGGTGGAGAGAGAAGAAACGGAGGACAGCGTCGTGGCTACCACACCCCCTCCAAACCGCCAGTTCCAGCCTTCCAAAGCCGATGGGAACACTGCCAGCCGTGTGCTGACCCCTGCTCTAGGCCTTCTGTGCCAATGTGCCATTGCAGTTTCCCTCTACATGCATCTAGTGTTGTGAGGGAAAGCTGCTGTTTTTGTGTGGGTTTTTTTCAGTTTTACTAATAAACAAAGAAGATTTCATAACACCTTACTACATGTTCTTATTAATTTCATCATATTATTATATTCCAGTGTGGATATACCATTTTTTTCTTTTGTTGACTTGTACGTTTTCTGTTGGCTCTAAAATGTCTAAGGACTACAGCAGGAACATTTTATCAGCACAATATGACTTAACTGCATGACTTTGTCTTTGCATGAGTCTGACTTTCTTCTTGACCGAAAGGGGCAACTATGTTTTAGAAGAGGTTTTACAGCGCTGGCAACTGCATAAGGTCATATGAGCGCCAGAAGATTAGAGGTGTTACAAAAGAGTAACAAACATAAAAAAGAAGGAACAAAAGAGTAACAAACATAAAAAAGAAGGAGGTGGAGATAAGGACGATAGATGTTCTATAGGAAAGAAGAAGCAAACCACACCAGAGCACCCGCCAACCACGCACCAGGGGACAACTTTGAAAGTGAGGTATTTGGCTGAGAAGCGAAAGGAAAGAAAAAACCTTTGAAGAATAAGAACAACACTTCAGAAGGGTGTGCCAGAATTTCAAACTTCTGTTAAGCAGTGTTGGAGGATGTCAAGTTTGCAACAGTATACTGTGGTTTTTCTTCCATGATCATGTCTGAGCCCAATGATACAATGATCTTTTGTTTTAGTAAGTCTTTTACGGCACTTGCAACACAATAAGGTCATATAAGTGTCGGAGATTAGAAGTGTTATAAGAGAGTAAAAAACACAAAAAAGAAGGAGGGGAGATAAAGACGAGTGATTTGATAAGAAAGAAGGAGCAAACCACACCAGAGAACACGCCAACCACCCACATACAATGATTATCAACTCTTACACTCTGTACAGCATTGAAATCAGACACACACAAAAAAAACCCACAGAAAAAAACCCAAAAAAACAAACAAACAAAAGAAAGCTACCGACAGAAAAATAAAACTTTACATTACGCTTGAACAGAACATTGAAATGTCTAAGGACAACAGCAGGACACTTTGTAGTAGGCAAAGTATGTTTGCACTTGCATGATTTTGTCTATTCCTGCAAGAATATGACTTTGTACTGCGACAAATAGACTTACATTATGCTTGTACAGAGTGTTGAAATGGTTGTTCCTGAAGAAGACACAGAGCTCCTTCTCCTTCACATGAGAGGAGAGCTCACATAGGCCGTGGTAGGTCAGCTGGGAAGCCGTGCGGTCAAGGAACTGTTCCGCTATCAGGGCTGGAAGTGAAAGTACACCAAGACAAGATAGTTTAGTTTGAGGGTTTATTTAAAGTTTTAGTAGAGGTTTTACAGCGCTTGAACTGCATAGGTCTTATGAGCGCCAGAAGATTAAAGGTGTTACAAGAGAGTAGCAAACATAAAAAAGAAGGAGGGGAGATAAGAATGACAGATGTTTAATGGGAAAGAAGGAGAAAACCACACCAGAGCACCCGCCAACCACCCACTTAGTTAGAGGTTTAAAAAAAGTTTTACGGCACTTGTTACACAAACAGGCCATAATAAGCGCTGAAAATTAGAGGGGTGTTACAAGAGAGTAGCATTCACAGAAAAGGAGAAGCGATAAGGACAAAAGATTTTGGATAACAAAAAAGGAGGAAACCACACCACATCACCCCCCCAACCATCCACAGATGAGACACAATTTGAACTTAAGCCTTTTTTTTATATAATCAAAGCTACATAAGAGGAAGGCTGTCTAAATGAGCTTACGACTGGTATAAACTATATTCCTGATCATAGCAACTCCTATCCCCTGTTGATCTGACACCCTACTGTCCAATGATGATGAGTCAATGCACATGAACAGAATCAGTGGTGTATAACAAAAATTTTCTGATAAGCTCTACCCTATTTAATCACATACCCCTCTCTGACAGGGTGTAAAGTGATGACCAGACTCATTACAAACACTCCTGTGTATTTGCTATATGAAAAAACAAGGGTTTTTTGCTTTGGTTTTAGTAGAGGTTTTACGGTGCTCGCAACTGCATAAGGTCATATGAGCGCCAGAAGATAAGAGGTGTAACAAGAGAGTAACAAACATAAAAAAGAAGGAGGGGAGATAAGGACGATAGGTGTTTGATAGGAAAAACAAGGTATGTCTTGAACGTTCTCTTCTGATAAATCTCACAGAACACACCCATGACTGCTGTTGCACTTGTTTTAAACTCTAAGGAACTAAGCGCTCACCTGAGCTTACTCTATTTTTTACTTTTCTGCACACCAAACACACATCTCAGTGTGTGATAGTGCATGTCTAACAATCAACCCACAAGAGATCAGGTGTATTATGATTATAACAATAGACATAACATTTGTATAGCGCAAATTCCGACTCAACAGCTAGCTCTATACCCTTTACAATCTAAATTATTATCCTGGCAGACCTAATCGTGTCCTGAAACAATCTCACTTTCTCAGGAAGTATACAATACAAGCAGCTATTTTACAGGCCCTAAAACACTAACACACTGACAAAATCTTTTGCTGTCTATGCCAGGGTACCCATTCACACCTAGATAAAGTGAGGGAAATTTGTGTATGTAAAGTGCCTTTCCCCAAGGACACAATATCGGGCCTTCTAAGCCTTCAACTCCCAAAACCGCAACTTCATGATTATTAATCCAGAAGCCTTAAGTACTACTAAACTACCGACGCCCTGAGTCCTGTACGCTAAGGGGGCCAGGTTCCGAAGGACTTGCCCAGGCAGACTGAAATTTTTTAAAAACAATCATTGCCTTTATAAATTCGCATCTTTGTCACACCTCAAAACTCCTTCCAATCTGAAACCAAGAGAGAGAAAAAACCCCACACAGAATCCAATCCATCCCCCCCCCCCCCCCACACCCCTCAGAACCTAACCCATAGAGAGAAGAGACTAAAATGAAAAGCAGAAATTACAGCAGATAGTACCACTTGTTAAAACAAAATTAACATTTACAATTAGTATTTTCAAAAAAGCTCTTCAGTGCACCATGCATATTATTCTTGTCCGACTTTTATTTTTGTTTCAGCGAGCAAAACAAGCAGCTGCAAAGAAAAAAAAAAAAGAAAATGTAAGAACAAAGGGGAAATGTAAAAAAAAAAAAAGGGAAAATGTAAAAAAAGGGAAAATGTAAAAAAAAAGGGAAAATGTTAAAAAAAAGAGGCAAACGTAAAAAACAAAAGGGAAAAAGTAAAAAAAAAGAAAGGAAAAGTTAAAAAAAAAAAAGGCAAAAAGCTGTGCCCAACTGCAGCCTCACCGTAGGTGACATTGTCCTCCTGCTCCGAATGCTTCAGGGAAATAATCTTCTCCACCAGCTGGTTGTAACTGCACTGGTTCACAGCCTTCACCGTCTCCGCGTCCTGGGGGTCCACCAGCCAGCCGTGGTACAGGGAAAGCTCTAGCAGGTCAAATATGATGCACTCAGAGGTGTACTCAAAATCTCCAACACTGTCGATGAGAGACACAGAGAGAGAGAGAGAACACTGTACGTACTGACACGATAATGGTCACTAGATAAAATCTAGTGGTGGAAAAAAACAACCCAACCAGATTTAGTTTTAGTAAAAGTTTTACGGAACTCGCAACTGCGTAAGATCTTACAAGCACCAGAAGATAAGAGGTGTTCCAAGAGAGTAACAAACATAAAAAAGAAGAAGGGGAGATAAGAACGAAAGATGTTCCATGGGAAAGAAGAAGCAAACCACTTCAGGGCACCTGCCAACCTCCCACCTCGATGAGAGAGAGAACACTGTACGTACTACTGACACGATAATGGTCACTTGCTATAATCTAGTGGTGGAAAAAAACAATAAACAACCAAATTTGGAAAAGGAATAAAACAGTGATCAGAAAGAAGTATGACTGATAATCTGAAATGCATCATCAAACAAAAAGTACAACAAAGGGAAGGAATTGTGCATAAAAATCATAAATTTGACATGACTCAAACACCTTGTGAATAAATAATATTTATAACATCCCTTTAGTGAAACATCCTTAGAAGCAGGGCCAGAGAAAAACGAATGTGATTGTTTTAATTGCGCTTTATTACACTACTACAGACACAGTTTGGATAAATTAAGGGTCAAACTGCTTCCACCCAACCCTTCCCCCCTCTCATTTCCACTCAGGGCCAAGATGAGCTGAGTGAGAAATACAGCATCCCAGAAGACAGAAGGTGACATTTTATTCAATTAAAAAAACACCCTTTGATATGAATCCAATAAACATAGCTAGCTGGCAAATGCAAACAGCTTGACTGATTATGAGTGTTTGTATACTAAAGGGTCTGTTTTGTTTTAGTAGAGGTTTTACAGCACTTGCAACTGCATACGGTCATATGAGGCCAAGCGGTGGATATCTACCGAGAAGCCCTAACAGGGAATCAGACTTACTCTGCTCACCTCTCTTGCTTCAACAGCACAAAGTCTGCTTCGACTATCGAGGCACCCCGGAAATAGTGGGTCACAAGAGTGTGACAAACATACAAAAGAAGTCGAGTAAAAATTAAGTAAATTCGAGTAAGGATTAGGAAAGAAAAAGCAGCAGTTCCCTGTAGCAGTTCAGGCACAGTTATGAGCATGACATTGATGAATCAGCCCATTTACAATTACAATTCTACTGTGCATAAGAACATGGTTAATGTCCCCCCTTTGGGAATGGCCAAAACACACTTCAGTCAGTAGCACCGCCCCGGGGGGGGGGTTGCTATTTCTTCTGTGGCGACACTGTGCTCGGTCTTCGTTTTGTTAAAAAATCTGATCAACGCATAGGAAGCTTGTTTCGCAATAGAAAAGATCTGCTGTCAGTGGCATGACAGTGACCAGTAAAAGCGTCTTCCTTCCTTGTTGTATATGTACATACATCACCTTAACTATGACACCAGACCCCAGTCCGGTAAGACAAATGGTGAAGTTTTCCCAACAGCAACTTCCCGGCTGAGATTAAAAACAAGTGAAAAGAACAGAAAAAGTCAACAAATCTGCTAAACAATTCACATGCCTCTCCCTAACAAATAAACGCCACCTTACCCAGTAAACTTGACATTAACGTCCAGTCCAGTCTGTAGCTTGTACATAACACCCATGGCATCTTGCATATTTTGTTCATAGTTAGCTCTTGTTGTCTCGGACAAATCCTGAAAACAATTGAAAGTAGTATGAGTACAGGAGTCAGAAAAGATGACAACTCCGTAAACAATCACAATGAGTTTTGTTTTTTTAATAGTAAGAGTTTTGCAGCACTTGCGACACACTTAGGTCATGTAAGTGCTGAAGAGTAGAAATTTTACAAGAGTAACAAACATAAATAAAGGAGAAAGAGGGATAAGGACAATAGATGTTTGATAGGAAAGAAGCAAACCACACCAGATCACCCACCAACCACCAACTCACAATGAGTGATGACTAAAACAAAAAATAATAGAGGAAAAAAAATAAGACCATATATAACCCGCACTGCCTTTTTTCATTTTGGCGCCAACATGTTTTATTAGCTGAATTGAAAGCCTGATGAGTTAACATACTTGTGTGAAAAAATCAAATTGAAACTGTGACTTGCTTTCGAATAAATTAGAATTCAAATTTCGGAATGACTCTATTTTCAAACGCTGACAAAAAAAACCTCTTTTTCTTGAAGCTGCTCTGAAGAAAAAAAAGGCATTTTGTCAGCTTACGAAAGAGAAGTGCTTGTTTGTTTCTTAAAGTAAAAAGAAGCATCAACTCAATAAAGGTCATATAGTGCTTGACAACAGCAAGGCAGACACACAAATACAACAGAGAGTCTACTATTTCTTATGTGGCAACACAGCCAAAAAAAAAGGCAATTTATATAATGCAAAGATCTGTATTTTTAAAATTTGCGATCTCAGTCCAGTCCTTCCGCTCAAATGACGAAGTCTTTATGTAAAGTTTAAATCTTTTCTTTACCTTCTAATTCACTATCAATTCAATGTTATTTCTATTTTGAAAAAAAAGGGTGTGACCTCCACTATGACAACTTTTAACCCTTTCTTTACCGTCTACTACATTAATAAAAATACTATTTAGAAAACACAAAGTGTGATTTTCACTAAAGCAATATATAAGCCAAGAGTGGAGAGAGACGTCAAAAGTGAAAACTTCTCAAACAAACTGTGTTTAAACGAGACACAAAGTGGACGCTAAACAAGGCCACCTGCTTAGTAGCTCATCATGGTACCAACAGAGCTAACAGCTTGACCCTAAAAAGGATCAAATGAAAGTATCTATCTTACTAAAACATTCACAAAATTTCATTGTGTCTAGAACCAGATAAAAACCAGCCAGAAAATAAAACGACAGTCGAATACAGCCAAAACCTAATACACAATTCTCACTTAACACCTTCACTGGCCTATTGACATACTATATTTTTTTCATTATGAAATTGTACCTTTTTCTACATTTTGACATACCAGGGAATGCAAAATACATTTTATATATATATAGAGAGAAATGGTTAATCGAAAGGGTGTTTTTTCAGACATAAGAGTCATGAACTTAATAAGATATAAGACTTAGAAAAACTCCGACTAAGATCTTAAAGTTAACGTTGTAAAGATTTACGAACATCATCACTCTTTTAAGAAATTGTTCTAATAATAAAAAACTGAAATATTTGAGTATTATTACATGATGCAAGTACATATTTTGCCATAATAACTTCACTGGAAGAACAAAAAAGCGATTTAAGCATAAGATGCAAACACATTTTTTTTAACAAACTGGGAATAACAGTAGTGGATCAATTGGAAAAAAACAACCTCAACTTACTTTTTATTTGATTATTGTACAGGCCTACTTTTAAAGACTGAATTTGGTAAATATCATAAAGCAGAATATCATATAATCTCACCTGTGGCATGTTTTCAAAAATGCACTCTCCCAGGTAAGTCATGAGTTGTTCGGATGTGATCATTTCTAGCATGGGTGCCAATTTCACCTGGAAGAAAACCCCAAACAGAAATACAATAAAAACAGAAGCAGTATTATCTTTTTCAGCGAGGAAAAATAAAAGCCATTGTTGAAAAATCAGTACCAAAAGTTGCAGCTGTACAAACAGTGACCATTGTTACCCTAGAAACACATCATTCTTTTGAGAACTATGAGAAAAGAAAAAAATGTCATATATTATGATGTCTGTCACTGTAAAAAATAAAACAAAAGACTCATACTTGATCCAGCTTTACAGGGTGATTTAAAATCAACAGTCTTTTTTTGTTTTGATTTTTTCTTGCGATAGTGACGGTGGGTACAGCTCGTCAGATATCAAAGTCATCATGCTTCAGTGTTGTCCTATGCTGATAAACAATGCATTCATATACAGAGGGAATCCCCCCCCCCCCCCCCCATCCCTTGCCTCACAAAGAGGATCTGAGACTTACCTTCCCTTTCAGCAGCAGAACATTCATAATTGCTAGGAGGGGACAAGGTCCATTTTCATTTTGCGTGATGATTGGAACTTTGGCCTGGTCAAAAGCGATCCACTTGATGTAGTAAACACTTTCTTGGTCAGAATCTGAGGCGGCAGCTACAGCTGCTGCCACTGTCGATGGATCTGAACTGACGGCGGAGGAGGTGGCCGAATCCTCTTCTTTACCCGGTGTATCCAGGTCAGATACTGTAACTGGTGTTTCAGAACCTGGGCTCGCGTTGGCGTCTGCAGGGGCGGCAACAACAGTTTGGTTTTTGGCTTGGTCCTCAGAGAGGCCGGGCTGAGCTTCGGTAGGCGACGGAGACTTTGCGTTGCTGTCTGAACCGGAGTCGTCCGGACCCACACCACTGTCCTGTCCCGAGGTTGAGGGAGACACGGGGCTGGAGGCTTCCGACTTTGGCTGGGGGTCTGATGCGGGCTCCAGCGTAGCCTCATTTTGAGTGGACACAACTTGATCAGCTTCAGCGGAACTTTCAGCTGACACAGCCACGTTTTGTTTTATGTCGTCAGTGGGGTCTACAACTTCAGTGTTGCTGTCCGACTTGGCAGTAGTAGTACTGTCTGCAGTAGTGGTGGGAGACAGTGCAGCACCATGTGAACCATCTGAAACGCCAATACTTTCAGCGGAAAGCTCAGATGCTGATATTTGTTGAACAGCTAAATCTACTGTTTTATCAGCCAATGGAGTTTGCTCTTGTTTATCAGGGCAAGGTAAGGGATCAGCACTGCTATTGGTATCCACGTCTGCTTCTGTCTTATGGTCGGCAGGGGCTAATGCTGAAGAGGTAGAGTCAGTTGGGCAGTTTACTGCAGTCTCAGGAAGGGGTGCTGACTGACCCACAGGGGTGGAAGGGGAACCCTCTGACTTTTCCGGATCCATTTTATACAATTCAAGTCTTCACCTTACCTAAGGAAGGAAAAGACAGAAAATTCAGAAAATGTAAAAAGCCACAAAAGTTTTATTTTCAGATAGCATTAAGTATAGAAGATCTTATCATGTCAAACAAGTCATTCATTTATATACTATCAAAACACATGAGACCTACCCAAAGGTGGATATATCAGCTACAGGAGGTCTTATTTTCAAGTCAAACCAAATTGAGCTTAAAATTGAGAATCAACTTAACACTTTGCCTGACATTATAGTATCATCTCTGTTCTCTTTACTTTATGATAATAGAGCTTCAAGAGGCAAAGCGTCCATCCTCACTCAGTTATTGGTACTGTTCACATTTCAAAAGGAATATCTGCCTAGCATTAGTTGACTTTATAGAGGATATGAATAGAGCTGGTGGAAAGTAAAAATTGGCAGCAGCAGTAGTACAGCAGCAGTAGTACAAAAGTAAAACCAAACTAAAATGTTGACATTCATATGATGCAAAACTTCTGACAAAATGAAGAAGTGCAGAGTAAGCATTTTTGCCTTTACAATGATAAATCTGTTAAGAAGGCATATATATATAGGCCCCTCTATGCTTTAATGGCCACTATTTATGAGAAAGCATTGAGGCAGAAGCTGTAAAATGACTTTCAATTCAGCCTACAAAATTCACCATCTGATCTTTTCGAGATAAAAATCTCCTTCTCTGCAAATGACAGAAAAATTTTGCCTTGCTGAACTGAGCATGCATTGTCATACACAGATAAATTTACTTATTAAATTCTAATTATAAAGATTTATAAAATATTTTTGGTGTGCAGGTTAATAGCGCAATGTGTCTGGTTTAGTCGAAGGTCTACCGCTGGACTGTTCTTGTGATAACTGATATTTAAAACATAAAGGTCGACCACTTTTTATACTGGCTTAGATTAGAATTTGTGGCAAGGATCAGATTTTCCCTCTGCCTTTATACAGGCTTGAAACAGTCAGTGGCCATAATGTAAAAATGTTCTAGAGTGGTGGTAGTAGTATGTCGTCCAGGGGAGGGGGAAGAAGTTTTATGTGTGGGGAGTGTGGGTTTTTTTGTGGGGTTTTTTCTTTTTTTTTGTTTTTGCGGGGTTTTTTATGGGGGTAGTTCTCTTCACACACACCCTCCCCCCACTTTTTAAAAAAATAGCCCAGTCTGGTCACTTCTTGTTGGGACTTAGGCCTAGTTGTCAATCATAATCTTAACCACTGGAAAAAAACTTTTGACATAAAGTGTTAAGTACTGCGCATCAAGCAATCCACCCATACATCACGATTACGTACAAAAGTAACAATGCCACCGCCTTTTATGTAAAAGCCCCCCCAGCGACGTTTTTACCGTGGCCAATCAGAAAGAAACATTTTTGTGCAAGACCAGCCTAAATCGCAGTAGACCATGGATGATCAACCGTAGTGCAGTATAGACCTTCAACAAAACCAGCACTGTATCTCTGGCAGGCACAGTACCCGACACTGTAAGTTACAGTCTCCTACATACTTTCTTTTAGCTAGGTATATGAAATGAAATACAACTTCTTAAACAAAAACCAAAGAAAAAAGTGAATAGACAATCTAAGATACACAGTCCAACTTGTTTTATGGTTTAATACAGAGCCACCTGTCTTGACAATCACTGTGTACAAATTTATATCCTTTACACCACTTCCCACCGTTCGTTTTTCAACAATAACCAATGTCCAAAGCGTCCGCAAGACAACCACTTTTCTCCTGAACACTGGGTGGCCTTTTAAGAAAATTTTAATGTGTGTACAGAGGTAAATAAAGCTAGACTCTTCCCCGATCCTGAACCGGAGCAAACTATCTATCCATCTGTGGTCAGAAGAGGTTATTTAGTAAGTCATACTTGAAATTGAAACAATGTCTGGTAGGAAAACATTACATATACACATTTTTTTCTGTCTATTCTAAAATACAAATAGTAAAAGTTAAATGAATGGGATTAAAATTACAGGCAAATAGTTTACTGGTTCCTTCCCAGTAGGGAGTAGAGGCTCATCCTAGACAAGCCAGGAAGTGAGAGAAGTCGAGAGGAATTTTGTTACAAAACGATTACAAGATATCTAAAGAGGATTAGGGTTACGAAGACAAGGGTTAAGGTTAGAGTTCATAGGGTTCGGGTTTGTGCAAGGGTAAGTTAGGGATAGGTATGTTAGGTCCCTTCTTTTTAAAAAATAAATGGTGTTTGTAGGGGTGGTCGCTCGAATCGTAAGTCGGACGTCCTACTGAGATCATCATTTAGACATGAGTGCATACAGACCCGGTAACCGGAACAAAGTCCCGAAGTATACAGACCCGGTAGGGGAAATCTTTTGTGATTTCGGAAAGTTTCAGGAGACCTAGATCTAAATGAAGACTGCGGATGTCTTTTCGTTTTTCCTCTGTTTTGGAGTTGCAGGAATCATATGGACAATTTGAAGAAAAGAAAAGACAATGTCATAATTTCAATCGAGCAGTAACCCTCTCTACTTCTGTCTCTCTCCCCTCTTTTTCTGCCCCTCTCTCTCTCCTCTGTGTATTACTCGCCTTCTCGTTCTCTTTGTTTGCCTCTGTCTTTCTTTCTCCCCCATCTACTTTTCCACTCTATCTTTCTCTCGTTCCTTCCTGTCTACTGGGGCATGTGTGATATTTTCCGGCACTTCCCCCAGTTCTCTCCTCCTCTCTCTCTCTCGTTCACACACAAACATGCACTGCACACTTACACACACACACTCTAGCGGGTTTAGGTGCTGAAACTTCCCGAAATCACAAAAGATTTCCCCTGGGCCTGTATACTTCGTGACTTTGTTCCCAGTTACCGGGCCTATACATACTTCCAATTTATGCCGCAACCATATTAACGCCCGACATGGACGTTCAGACCAGACCGTCTTCGGGCACAGGTGACAAAAGAATGCACACGTTTCTTTAGTAATTGGAAGAAAACAGTTTCGGCTACCATACTGACACCCAACGTCCAGTGTTGTCCCTGGTCAGACCGTCTCCGATAAAACACGTTTTATCAAAGACGGCCCGTTGGACGAGATGGGAGGTCATTTTAATGATGTTATCATACTTGCATCCCCTTTCCCGCCTCTCAATGACACTTTAACAGAACCCTCTATCAGTTCTTGGTCAGCTCTACATCTTTAGCAGTTCATTAAAACTGCTATCATGTTTCATGCGATAGTATTAGTATTGTTGGAATTTTTCACTATGATCCAACAACTGCGGAAACAAAAGATGAAATTCACCTAGTGTATCATGCTTTCTTTGCATGGGATGCACTGAAAATCTTCTTGTCTCGGTTTTCCTTTTTTGTCTGCGCATCTCAAAAGCAAAAAACAACAACAATTTTCTTCTTCTACCACACGCCATATTTGCAAGATGGCGGTGTCTGACCGCCAACTCCGGTGTTAATATGGTCAGCCGCACCCGACGGGGCTGGTCTGACTGTCGGTGACAGGCGTTAATATTATAGTTCTACCCTCAGACCTCTACAGAGGGAACTCGAGACCCAAGATCCAATAACAATTTTTTTTGTGCCCTGTCTTCTATATCTTGGCCTTCAGTGACCTGGCCAAGCTCCTGGTCCTGGACTGCTTCCAATGCCTTTTGTTAAATATTGTTAAATTTAATGGAGGCCCACTGTGTCTGCGCTGAATGAGTGAATCTCATCATTCCCAATCAAGCAAGAAACCTTCACTTCATTCAGTCAGTTTATAATTAGGCCTAGATCTAGATCTAGATCTAGATTCTATGTCAAGAGGATTGGGCATCTTCATCTAGACTCAAGACCTAGATGATCTAGATTCTAGATCTAGATATCTAGATCTAGCTCTTGATCTACTGGATACGTAGGCCCTTTATGAATCTAAGTCTATAATCTGTCTACCTAACTAGAGCATTGATCAACATTTCACAGGTTCTTTTCGTAGGCCCTAATCTGTTGTTCACTTTTCCGCTCTTTTAGATTAGAAGCTTCAACTGCTTGTTGGTCCAGCAGACTGTTGAGTGAATCACTGGATTGAGATTTTTAGATTTTTGCTTGATCAGATGCTTTAACTAGAGTCTACATTTGTAGCCTTTGACCATAAACGACAGGAATTTAATTAACTTACGTCATAGGAATGTCTAAAATGTATCACCAGAGTAGATAAATAAATAGAAATGTCCAACGCTTCTCTCCTCTATTACGCTACACTTCTCTCAAACCCAGTCAAGAAGTCTGTTTGTCATGAAGCGGAAGTACCGACAGAATCAAAACAAGCGCATGTGCAGTTGTTTAGTTCGCCATCTTGGTCAACTTTTTAGTGACTTCTCGAGTTGGGTAAGTTTTTTACTCATTACTGTATTACATGGCTGAAAGTAATGTTTACTTAACTTGCATTTTGTGTTGACAGAGTAGTAGTAATGAATCCAGAAGATATGTTAGAATATAATTGACAGAATCATGCAAAAATGAGATTTGAAGTAATCGAGATGTGGAAGCAAGTTATGTCGCTCGAGCCTGAGAATCGAGGGCGAGCGGATGCCGATGGGAATTTTTTCGTCCCGGAAAGTGGGACAGACAAGTGTAAATGAATTATTTACAGAGAGAAAGACAAAGGCTATGTGAAATGAGGGTATTGCATCTACAAGTATTTTTCTTTGGGTTAGCATGCAATGTTATTCACTGAGTTTCAAAGCTCAAGAGATGCCAGGTGGTGCATTGACAGAGATCGGAGAGACCCGTGAGACCAGAATCAAGATCTTGTCGGAATGAATGAGCTGGGTTGGGTGTGTGTGTGTGTGTCCGATGATATGCCCGTTGTACTGGTTGTTCATTTTCTCTATTTGTTTTGTTTCTTTTTGTGGGTTGCATATTTGTCTTTTATATCTGTGGGCTAGTGGAGCACGATTTAATTGTATTGGGATCAAAATAAAGACTTCCCAAAGCTTTTCTATGTTTTCATGACGGCACTCGTCTTGGCCGTGGGAACACCTGCTTGCCGTATAAGGAAATCACCAATGGGCTTTTGAGAACGGTATGGGAAAATGGCTGTTACTTTTACCTCCCCTGTGTTACGGGAATGTCATTATAAGCAGGATTTTTTCTGTTGAGTTTGGATTTTTACAATTTTCATATGATTTTGGTAATATTTGTTTATCTTTTCGGTGAATTGGAGAATATTTGTGTAGTACATTTGATTTTGGAAGGACCTAATTAGCATTTACGGTTGCATTCTCAAGGGCGTCATGCCCAGTTCATTCAACAGCCCACATGATCCATTGTTCTCACGATGTCAGATGCAAATTGTGAGTTCCCACGGGCTTAGTTGTATTTCACAGGAAAGTACCACCCTGGTCTTTGTGCTTTGATGAATCTTGTGCAGTGTTTCTCGGCCGTTTCGTAATCTTTGTGCGTAGTTCAGGCTGTGCTGTGCGTTGTTTTATTAATTCAAGAAATAATATGTTTAAAAATCCAGTAACCTTGGAAACTAACCGTGATCTGGTGGCGTTTCTCTTGTAAACGTTCACATACTCACAAGCAGTGTTAGTGTTGAATAAAAGGACTTCACTTTAATAGTTTTTGCCTCAAGTCCAAGTTGATCGCGGCCGGCTTGTGCTTTGGACCACTGGTCCTTCTTTCTTTATTTCTACGGCTATTGAGTCAGTCCTTTTTGGCGTGCTTGATGTGATGATTCACATTCAGCACTGTGTTTTGTTTTTATTTTGATGTGCACAGGCTGGTGTGTTGTTAAAGAGCGAGATGCCTTCTTCTTGTTTTTGTTCAAAATTTGAGACTAAAGTCCTCAGTAGTATCTAGATTAGATCTATTGGTTTCTTTAGTAAATTAGTTTGATTGTCCCTGATTGTTTTGAGGTTAGTCTTGATCTTGCATTCAATCTCTGAGCCCAAGAGTTTGAAAAAATAAATTCAAATTTAGAGTATCCAGAAAGGATAAAAGGTCTAGAGGAACGCCTTGAAAGTTTTGTGTGTGTCTATTAGGGTACTTTTATGGTCAGATTTGGATCATAACCACATCTCAAAAAAGATTTTTGAACACTGGTTTCTCAGCCCAACAATGGATGTTGACGACTTGCAGGTATTTTGAATCTCAATTTTTCTAACGTTATTTATTATTTGTGTTTGTAGACCCAAGGACCAACTGTTATTCAAATGTCTATTGTGATTTTTTAATTGTTATATAATTTTTTGGGAAGATTGAAGAATATCGGACCACTCGTAGATAGCTATACATTATTGCGCGAGAATGTGGGGCGGGTGGGTTTCAGGGGGGTCTTCCCCCCCCCACCTGACAAAATTTTATGAATAGATCTAGGCCCTACGGGTCCGAGATTCTCCATTGGGAGATAAAAACTCGGGGAAATCATGAATTCCTAAGGTTGAGACATAGGCAAAGTCAGTCCGCTGGTCCGGTATTCTTCAATCTTACCAATTTTTTATTAGAATATTGGATATTCTTTTACTC